>NW_022991154.1:3963028-4093352 GCF_902827175.1 Gymnodraco acuticeps | reverse complement strand
TTCTCACTGTGTTAAATATCTTTGCCTTCAATACATTAAATTAGAAAGCTGACAAAATCATATTGCTAAACATCTAAATGTAACCTTTTGCATGGAAAAAACCCTCAACTTAACTGATGTGTAGGTGATTTAGTATTGTTTAATAGAATACATATCAGTGTATTAAAGTCAATACTTCATTCATTTAAACCAATATATTTCTTGATTATTTGTACAGTATGAAAAAAAGAGTCTTTGTACCCTGCTGAAGTTCACTGCTGTGAGGAGTCCAGTTCTGTCTCTCACTCTCTGCTCCAGCCTGTCTGCATCACCTGGACACCTTAAACAAACAGATATATATGTAAAGTACCATGTGTACAAACAATATAACTGATTATCTTCTGTTGAACATGTTGGATTGTGTATTGTCCGAGTCAGGGTCCTTTTTATTTTACTGTAACTTTGGAAGTTGTGTTACCAATGCTTACTGTTTATTTCATACCCATTTGGTAATGCAATTAATAAAAACAACAAGGTTTGGGTTCGTTCTTCAGATGACTGTGACGTTAACGTGTAAGCTCAATAATGAACTCCAGCTCAACCAACCATATTGTAATATCTAAGTAATCATCTTGAAATATGACATTAATAATTGTAATATACACACATCTTATTGTGAGGTTGATTTCACATACACTACTACGACGTTAGCTTGTCTACATACTTGAGCATAGCCAATTTAAATTAACCTTAGCGATGCATACAGTTCCTATACCTACATAATAAAATATCTCTAAGTTACAAGGATGACCTTATTTTATAACCTCAAACGGAAGCCGTTTGTTCTACAGTATTATCCCACTTAACGCTTAACACTTGTCTATTTGGTTTTAAACCTTTATATATAGGCCTACAGTCTATTATTTTAACTTGTAGGCTACGATTAGCATCGTTAGCACCGATGTAGCTACCACTCGCTTACACACTAAACCAGGGTCGGCGTCATGGGGGGTCATTCGCGGGCCATGCCCCCCCAAGTGAGTCACTGTGCCCCCCCAACGCAGGGTGGGCAAGCCTTATTGCCACTTTGCCGTTTTTTTTTTTTTTAATCATATAAGTTAAAACGTTTCCACCAAAAGTTTTTGTGAAATACATCAGAAAAAAAATACACATTTGTATTCTTTATTTATTCTTATATGAAACACAGCCTGAGGTGTGCTCACTGCTGCTCTCTGATTGGTGTGTTGCTTGACCAATGACCCCGACTTTTTGTTTTGTTATCATTACGTGGCTGTGTGTTTAGATGAAAGCCGGTGGCGATCTGTCCATCTGTTACACTGATTATACAGTAAAGCCATCGAAATAATATGATATACAGTACAGTACAAGTACATGGGGTCTCTGTGTTTCATTCAACTCGGCGCTGTGTGTGTGGCACGAGCGCATTTTGTCAGTGCGCGAGCGGTAACGTGGAATATTGTTGTTAGCATCTGGTTAGCTACTATGCTAACGGATATAAAGAGCTGTTTCTACACCACGGTGGAGAGAGTCCTCTCCTGTCAGACTGAGAGGATCTTATAACGTCAGCTCAGTGAGGTAAGGAGTCCTCTCAGTGTTTAGATAGTTCACTTTAGTGTAAGTTATCTCAGTGGGTCTCAACGGTTTGGTCACCATTTATGTAAACAAGTATTTGCGAGGAATAGGCTACCTTTATATGATCATTATAGTTATTAAAGAGAGAATAAATGAAAACGGTATGAAATACTATAGGACAGTAACACAAGTAATACAGTTTAAAAGGGGAGTGATTAGTAAAATATCCATAAAGAAAAAGTAAATCTGTGTACAGTTCTGTTTCATATGGATGTTGAGAGATGTATCCATAGATCTCTTCATTTTGCTCTCAAAGTGCACCAGATTGATGCTTTTAACTTCAATATTTTAAAAATAATCTTCCCGGGGGAGCATGCCCCCGGACCCTCCTAGAGGAGGTTAGGTCCCACACCCACCTAAAACATGTTCACATGGATAGGATACTAAATACATTTGCACACTTTTCATATGGTGGCCTATGTCCATATGTTTCTGTTTTGGTGGTCGTGCCATAACCGTGCATGTATGCACAGCTCATAGGTGCGCTATACAATAGCACACCCTGCAATATGTGTGAAAGACAATAGACTTTACAGCATGTTTTTTGAAATTGAAGTTGCGTTGGTGTTTGTGTGTTGGTTGTTGACGGCAGTATGTGCCCCCCCTTGGTAAATGATTTCCCCCCCATTTGATTTGTTCTAGAGCCGACCCTGCACTAAACCAAGCCTTAACATTCATTACGTAGCTGATTAAAATCATTAACACATAAATAAGTACTCGATTTTCACTTACCGCAAACCCGCATGCATGCACCGTCTGTTTTAACCGCAGAGCGAGTTACAATAGTCCGATAGATAAGCATGAAGAACAAACAACCACGGCCGGCTTCAAGTTGTGTTCCCTGGATGAGCTGAGCAGGCAGAGTCCCAGTAGCTAGCTTCACGGAGCAGCTAGCAGAGAGACGAGAAGCTAGCAGCAGCAGTCACTTGACAGAGCCGTCACTCAATGTGACCACGCCCTAATTTATGCAAAAACTTTAAGACCTAATATAAATAAAAGGGTCGTGTTAGAAAACAATTCACTCACAGATCCATAATCATGAAGGTAGAACCTAACTATATTCATAATAATATGTATTGCATCCATGGGTAGAAACATGTTTTTTTCTGCTGTAAAGTTGGGCATTTTAACATGGGGGTCTATGGAAATTGCTCCTTTCTGAAGCCAGTCCCTATCGGCCAATATATGAACTGCAGTGTGTGCACTTCCGTATTGGCGTCCCGGCTCTTCCCCAGAGTTTGCCGCTTGGTTTTAACATTGCTATTGCCTTTGTTATGTCCGGGGGCGGGGAGATTCATGTGATTGGTTGTTGGACGCAAAAAATCGCCAAGCTTCAAGATTTTTTGATGCCTGTAGTGTAGACGGGCCGTGAGATTCTTACAGACAGCAGCAGGTTGCAGCAAAACGTTTCTTTCTACTGACTTGACAAAAATCCACCAGACTTCTAGAAGGTAAGTCGTATACGTTCGTTGCCTGTTAAGCCCCACAACACTTTAGGCTTTAGTGTGTTAGCTTTAGGTAGACAAAAAACGGAGATATGCTTACGGTTAGCTGTTATTTCTGATCAAAATGTGTGTTCAATGGCATTAAAAACGAGACAACTCTGGAAGACCTGGAAAACAGGCTCGGGGCTCAGTAAAGGCTGGCTTGACTTCAGGTATAATTCGTCTGTAAACCACACTTTGGCGGCTATCCTATTTAGCGTTAGTTTAGCTTGCTAAGCTAACGCTAGCTGATGTCGGTATGCTGGGCTGGTGGTAACGGCCCGTACACACAGTAGCTTGTTTGGCGATTTGTCCACCGCTACCAGCGCGTCTCCGCCCATTGACTTTGAATGGGGATGACATCACTTTCCCTCGCTTGTCGCCGAACGCCATTGTGGGGGGGGGCGAGGCGAAGATTCCAGGATTTCCAGGATGTTCAGGATTCCAAAGTTGAACAATGTTCACTTTTGAGGCTGAGCGACAGTTCAAGCGCTAGCCAATCAAAACCGCGTGCAAGCTGGGAGAACCAGACCCGCAGTTCAGTTCTAATATTCCACAAAAATGGAGGAGAACTTAGTTTTTGCGGTAGCAAATCACCCGGTTCTTTATGACCAGTCCCTATTTACTTACCGGGATACAAACCGGAGGAACCAGGCATGGAGGGAGGTGGCAGAGACAGTGGGGTGAAAACTGGTAGGTTTTCGCTTGTTTGGGGATTTTATATCCAGTTACTACTTCGTTGCTAGTTTTAACTTCGTTGCTAGCAAGCATAGACAGTATCATTAGCCAGCATGGAATGTAGCAATAAAATAGCACCATAAACATTAATCTCATAAATGTTCAAAATGTTAAAAAAATAAATGTTCATCATAGCCCTTCCTATTTGACAATAGTGTAGAACAGAGGTGCCCAGTACGTCGACCGCGGGCGACCGGTCGACCGCGGGGGCAATGCTGGTAGATCGCGAGTCATTCATAAAAAAAAAAATCCTGTTCCGTTAAAATAGACAAAACAGGTTTTGATCCCTCCTCCCTTGGCCTCCCTGCCACTTAATTCAGGAGTTTACTTGATTGACAGAAAAAGCGACCTATCGCTTTCCAGTCTGTTTAACCCAGAATGCAAAGCGATACAAAATCAGTCAAGTGCCGGGAGAACTCAAATTAAGTTAAAGAGACAAACAAGAGACAAACAACAAAATGAGTGCGGGAACCGAGCAAGAAGCTAAAGACAAACCACTTCCCACCCAGAATGGGAGGAAGAATATTTGTTTGTGAGTGTCACATTCAAAGGTTATTTGCCTTATTTGTAAGCAAAAGCGTCGCTCTGCCAAAGAAAGGTAACGTGGAGAGGGCATTATCGGAGTGTTCACAAGGCATATGACAGCGACTTCCCTCCGAGTAGCGAGTTGAGAAAGAGAAAGGTCATGTATTATTGCTACACAAACATTATCTCGCAGTCTTAGTGTCGCCAACTCGTTTCTAACATGCAAAAAAGACAAACAAATGTCGGTGTATTTTCGATCTTTCCAATCGAGACGAGATCTCTCTCCCCCGTCTGTGCGCGAGGGGGCGGGGGCAGTTTTACACACACGCGGCTGCTACATGCAGCAACACACTGAGGAGATGGCGGAGAGAAGCTCTCCAAGGTGTGGTTAAATGTTACCCGTCTTGAGGTGGACAATGCTCCTTGCCAAGAGAGGTTCAGCATGTGAGGGGCGGTAACACGAGCAATGTGGTCAAACATTTAGCAAAAGTGCACCACATTCAGACGGAGGAATGAACCGGGCTCGACTGTCTTTCTAGTAGCTCTGTAGCCCCATCCACGAGTAACGTTTCCACGTCCAGGTGTTCTGTATGCTAGCAGCAACACAACGCAGTTAACTCAATGATTCAAACATGGGTTAATAATTATAGGTAACTGAGTTACTCTTTATTTTGTTAAAGTTACAGCTATTCTGTTCACAGTTCTGTCATCAGATTATTTAATACGATTTGGTTAAAACATTGTTGTTTCTTTTGATGTGAATATTATTATTTAATTTAAATAAAAAGCAATGTTAGTTTTGTTCACAATTAGTTAATTTAATAATATGTATTTTTGAATCAAGTATTCATCTTTATTGTCTTGTTAGTTTCCACATGCCTAAAACAACCTCAAGCTAAATCTAAAAGTTGATGGCTAAACAAGAGCGTTTGAGAAATTGTGCAAGGCATACAGTAATAGTCTGAATAGTCGATTAGTCCGTTTTCAATTAATCGATAGATTAATCGATTATCAAATTAAGTCGTTTGTTGCAGCCCTATTATCCCATGTATAAATAAAACGTGTTATTCAGCAACCCTTGCAATTTGGGATTTTATTTTTGGTTGGGTAGACCTCGGTGAGCTGGTCATTTCAAAAAGTAGCCTCACCAGCCCAAAAAGTGTGGGCACCCCTGGTGTAGAAGAACCGGGTTTTTTTGCTTTGTATGTCGGGGGCGGGATATTCATGTGATATTCATGTAATTGGTTGTTGGTCGCGAAATCCCCAAGCTGTCAGACACGCCCAGCTCCAGGATTTTCAAGATTTGGTCAAAGCTGCTGTGTGGACGGCCCGTAATGGCGTAGGCTACTATTAATCACTGCTGTGTGTAATGTCAATTTGGCAGAAAATGAAGAGAAAGTCAACAGACATCTCTTCTTATTTGAAGAAGAAGATGAGTAAAGGAGAGACAGAGCTGACAGGGGAGCAGCAGCATATAGGGCTAGTGAGGAGATGGCCATACATGCTAGAAAGTACATGTGGAACTCTATTTTGGTAAAAGTGAAACTAAAACCTAAGTACAGTTTTATTAATGTGATTGTGACCTTTGTAATCATTTAAGTCTTCTACACACTTTAGGTCTGCAGCTCCTTCAAAATGAAACGAGAATCTATGCAGTTTTTCCTCTTCTGTGTTCTGAGGTTATGAGCCGACCATTAGTCAAGTTTGTTTTCATAATGTTCTGTATGCTAATTAAAAAAAAAGGGTAACCAGTTTGTTTATAAAGTATAAATATACATATACAAAACAAATGGAATACAAGCTATATGTATATATGCCACCACAGTGGCCTAATCTAAAAAAATAGAAATATGTCTCGTCACCTATTTTCTGTCTAATACTAAAAGGTGGTGTTTTGTATCATTTATAATGTTTTGAATTTGCTATAAAGGTCAATAATAGATGGTGTGTTTGTGTTCAATCACAGTATGTATTTACCATGTTATACCCTTGTGTTTTGGGTCCTGTTGAAATAAAATAGTCATGTTTTAAAACTTGATTCAATAAAGTCATGTCAATCATCTTTGATCCCAGTGTGACACAAACAGCTTTGTTCAGTCTAAAACTATTTATAACCTAGAGACATAATATAACTGAAGAACATGTTTGTGTTGCTGTTGTGTATTGTATGTGTTGAGAATGCTGAACATGTTGTGCCTTACAATAAAGAAACTTATTTAAATTAAGCTGTATTTGTCTTTTTAAAAGGAAATAACTATATAAAAAACAAAACAATAAATCACCAACACATGTAGTGCTGCGTACCTGGACTCACATTCAGGTTCAGGTCCGGACTCAAGTCCAGAGGTTCAGGTTCAGGTCCGGACTTATAAGTCCGGACCTGAACCCATGGCTTGTGTCAAGTTATGTGAGAAACTAAAGTGAACTTATTGTGAGCTAATTATCAATTGAAAATTAACTCATAATCAACTCAAATTCAAACTTGTCAGGTTTATTGTGCTCCCTTCCAACTTTTGTCTACATTTCTCTACAAAGTACAAATGTAAAAAAAACACGTTTTGCCACTTAGTCTACAAATGACTTATGACAGCAACTACAGTGAACTACTACAAAGTTCAAACATTTATTTCATTTACCAAACTAAAAGTAACCAACAGTCCCTGAGCTGACTGAGCCTAAATCCCTAAAACGTTGCTGAAAGGTAGTGTAGAGTAGACTATACGCATTACACTGTTACACACCTACTATACAGTATAGGCTACACTGTAGTGACTGTACAGTCAGAGTGTACTGTCTGTACACCATGTATTTTCTACAACTCTACATGTGTACATTATACAGTACATACTACATAGTGATGTACATGCATACTGTTAGAAATTAAAATCAATGTTGATATGGCGTAATTTTGAATTAAATACACTATTTAATTCAGTTTTATTCTGAAAAAACCGGAAGTTCACACTATTAACTTAATACTTTTATTCTGAAGATTATTCACTTCCGGTTAGCATTAGCATGTGGCGAAATGCTACATTTTCAAACCGTGAATCGAAGGTGAAATGACATGTGATGTTGTACACTGAGCACACTGGGATTAGCACTCATTTATTGAGGCTGAATAACGTTTATCAGGGAATGTTTAAATAACCATAGACACCAGAATATACGTAAATGCTAGTTTTTTTGCGAGTCCAAGTACCGGTTCCCGACGTTCCGGTTTTAACCGGACTTGAACCGAAACTTTTTACAAGTCCAGTACCGGTTCGGCGTACCGGTACGCAGCACCAAACACATGTATACATAACACAAAACAAGGTTCTTTTAAATGTTGTTTGAAGTAAAATGTTAACTATCCGTATTATACTCACTTCAGATGAATAGTATTAGAAAATGTAAAATAAGAAACCAAAGTATATCAGTAGGTGATTCTCTTTGCCATTGTTTTCATCTAGTCTATACTTTTACAACAATTAAATGCTTGGTTTTGGTGGGCCACCCCAAGATTTTCAGTGGCCCCATTTGGCCACCCCTATGAAAACTCTCCTTTAACTCCTCCGGTGACTTTCTATTATTTGAAGATTGTTTTTTGCCCGGCTACCGCTGGTATTAAAAACATTTTTGGCGAATGGTTAGGTGGCGCGATAGTCTGTAGTGAAGGAGCGCGCTCCCGCTCACGGGAGCCTGCTCGCGCTGCGCTCCGCAGCAAACAGCTGTTTGCTTTTCACCCAACAACAACAACCGACTCACGGAACGCTATGTTGTAGCGTTGATAAACGAAACAATTTAACTAAATTGCTAGTCAAAATACCAATACCACAGGACATTTTTTTAAGCAATATTTTAGTGGCCCGAGCGGGGCAAGTGGAAAGTACGTTATGCTGGCCCGGGGTGTCTAATGGCGCATTTCCACTGCAGCGGGTAGCCCCGTTTAAGCGTCCTTAACCGTCCTCAAGCGGCCAGGCCAGTTTTGGTGGCCTCTCCATATAGCCTAGCACCGGCTAGCGGGTACTTTTTCCCTCTTTTTCCGGCCCCATAAAATCGTGGTTCTATCAGGCCAGGCCAGGGCTGAACTAGTGACGTCAACACTCTCTACGGCTGATTGGTCAGAGAGAATCGTCACAAGATCGCGCGCGAGATCATCCCTAGCGTCGCATATATATCTAGAAGCAAGCTTGCAGCATTTTATAAACAGCATTTTGTAAACGGAGGAGTTACAAAAATGGCAACGTCGAAGAAAAGCACACCGTGGTCGACCGAGGAGGTGACGACGTTCCTTAATCTCATTGGGGATGATAAAATCCAGCGGGAGCTCGACGGAACAACGCGAAATGTGAAAGTGTTCCAGGATGTCTCTGCACAGATGTCCGAACGCGGATTTTCGAGGACAGTGTAGGGAAAAACTCAAAAAGATGAGTGAATATCGCCAAGTAAAGGACAACAATAACACGAGTGGTGCGGGTAGGAAACAATGGAAGTGGTTCGACTTGTTGGACCAGATTTACGGCCATAGACCGGCCAACGTTGGGAGGGAGGGAGGCCTGGACTCTGCAACGGCTTTACTGGAGTCCCTGCAAGGTACGCTCACTTCTAACAAAGAAGTCTATTTTATCCTTACATTAATGTTCGACAACCCATGCTTTTATGGAGCCCCGAAGAGCTACATAGCTAGCTAAGGCAGATAGCCTAGGCAGATAGCCTTAGCTAGAGCTATTGTTTGCTAACACCATATATGCCATTGTTTACGTTCAGTTTTTTCTTTTCTATAGTTGTTGTTGCTATTTAGTATTGTGCTGCAGTAGTTTGTGGAATTAACAAGTCATTTTGCTGTTCTAGATGATTACATTGGGACTCGTGAGGAGGAACATTCCCGAACAACGGGTGATGGCAGTGTTCCGTCCACAACATCGTCATCGAATCCAGAACGGACCCCAGCTCGACCAGACACCAGCCGAAGAACCGACACCAACTCAACCACCAACGCCGAGTGCCATCACGACACCGCAGCGTGTGGTTCTAGGTAAGAAATAGAAATGGCAAAAACGACTGGAATTGTGTTTTGTTTTTTTAAACCTTGGATCATCCATCGTCAGTAATTAAAATAAGCTATACCACTGTGTGGAAATGCTCTGTTACAAGTAAAGTCTTAGCTAGTAAGCAGCTAGTACAGTTGTGTGTGACATCCTATCATATACATATATTTATATTCATTATCAACAGGCTGGACATAATGTAATTCACAATCATTGTAAACATCTAGGGCCAGAACTTTCTTTAGTTCACCTTACTGTTGTTCTGTTTATACATGTTATTCTTATATCCTTGTGTGACCTGTCCTGTGTTTTTTCCTTATTGCTAATTATTATCTTATTGTCACCCAGGCAAGAGGAAACGAGGAGGAGAGGATCGGGCCCAGTAGGAACGGCACCATGAACGGCACTTGGACTGGGCCAAATCGTCTGCTGAGCGGAGATGGGAGTTGGATGCGGCCTTGAGAAGGGAGGAGGCCGCTCAAGCAGAGACCTTCAACCTAGCCTTCCTGCGCACTCTTGGCGAGGTGCTAGGGGGACTGGGCAGCCGACGTGGCAGCCGACGTGGCCCGTCTCCTCCGTGATACTTAAAATAACCTTAATAGTTATTGTACATATTATATATTTTTTATCTAGTTAATTTTTAAATGCAACAATTGTACTTTCTTATTTATTTTCTTTAAAATGTTTATTTTATTTTTATTTTTACAATGCCATGTATATTTATGCTGGCTGCAATACAGTTTTACATTTTTTATTTGTATTGTTTAATGGCATGCCTTTTTGATACAACATTTTATTTTTATTTTTATACTGCCATCAATAAAGTACTTATTTTACTTATCTTATCTCTTGTTGATAATGAATTGCACCCAACAGAAACAAATCAGATTCACATAATCTTGATTTAGAGAAGATATAAACATACATGAATTTATAAAGCAATAACAAACACCATCAGTTAGGAAAAAGCCCCTTAGTTTTAAGAGATTTAAAGCAAGAAATTGAGTTTGCTAGCTTGAGGTCCTCCTCTAAAACATTATTACATGTTTATTTTGTAATAGTATTAAGAATACATGATAAATACATAATACATGTAGAAATTGCTCAATTGTAATATTACCCTCGTTCTACTAGACTCAAACAACACATTCCTTATATATTTCAAAGACGAGAGAACAAAAGAAACCTATAACCCATTCAAGCAAGCTTTTAACATGTCTAGAAGAAAGATTGAGGCTATATTTTAATATATTATTTTATGTTGTGGATACTTTAGCCTCCATCCATGTTTACAATTGTCCACACTATTTTACACTTGCATTTATGAATATAGTTTTGCTGTGTTTTACACTTTAGTATTTATGTTTATAGTTAGCTTTGATATTTGCTTAATTTATTAGAAAGATTTTCTTTTCATGATCTGATATTTCCTCAAATGTTCTTATTATGGGGCAGTACTTACTGGTGCTTGAAATTCAAATATTTACTAAATATTCAATTCAGATAACAACATTTGACAAACACATGTATATTAAAAAAAAAGGATTTATTTATGTTCAATACAATGAATACAATACAACGCATATTTAGGTATTCAGGTAGCGCATCAAACCCTCTCTGATGTCAGTGCCCTCCTCCTCTGCACCTTGAGCCGCTGCTACCCCAGGCTCTGCTGCTGCTGGTGCATTCCACCCATCATCACCCTCCATGACTCTCGCAGAGGTTATGCAGAGCACAGCATGTCAGCACCATGGATTTCACAAGTTTCACATCACAGTCATTTCTTTTCATGAGGCAACGCCACCTTCCCTTCAGTCTACCAAATGCGTTTTCAACCACTACCCGTGCGCTGCAAATTTTCTTGTTGTATACCACATGTTCTGCTGTCAGCCGTCCAGTGTCTGGGAAGGGTTTTAAGAGCCAGCTTTGCAAGCATGGATGTATAATAAGAACTGGATACAGCGTGGGAGGCGGGGCCTCATTCATTCCTATGAGAGTTGCTCAATGGCGCATGATGGCCCAACTTTTGAGAGAGCGAAACGTCACAGATTACCCGGCATGCCTGAGAAGTACCCGTATGTGCGCTCATAGCGCATGCGCAACTTTAACCACGCCGCCCAAAAGGCTCGTTCACATTAAGCACACGAATTTACGTACACGTAACAGCACCGCGCGTTCATGACAGCATGGTACTGGATTTCTATTAACGAGGCGGTGTCAGTACCAGATATGTTCGGGCTACCAGATATGTTCGGGTGTATTTCCGTCGCATCCGTCATCCGTCATATTCGTCATATTTTACGGCAACTCAAGAGGGCCATCATGGTCAAATTCCGAACATTTAAACATAGCCGACACTTCATTCTTTACTTTGTCCATTATTATATGTAGAAGATTATACTTTTTCTCCGTCATGTTGTTTCCTTAGCAACAACTTCAAACAGGCATAGCCTACACTTCATTCTTTACTTTGTCCGTTATTATACGTAGAAGATATTAATTTGTTCTCCGTCATGTTGTTTCTATAGCAACAACTTCAAACAATAACAACTAACCGCTAGCCGCAAAGCTAGCATCACAGCCACTGCTCCGTTTTCGGAGACTTTGCACACGTTTTTCATAAACATTTTCACACGCTAGGAGTACTTCCACTAGCTTCGTCTTGATCTGTAGATGTGATTTGATGTGTCGTGTGTCCCCCAACTCCTCTCCAAAGTTAAGATATTTAATAAAATACTCAGGGGAGTTTCCTGACTTTTCATGCCCAAAGCCAAGCACTAGGCCCTGGGTAAATTAAGAGGCTGATCTCGGGCACTTTTCCACTTTCCCTGGTGGTCGAAACTCAAGCCAGACATCCCTGGAATCGTCTCGGAGAGTAGATGATCAGTGGGGGCTTGTTTTTACTGAATAATGTGTTTTTTTATGGGGAATTCAAATATGAGCTTATTTTTAGGATTTTCGGAGACTTTGCACACGTTTTCACAAACATTTTCACGCTAGGAGTATGGGAGTACTTCCATTCGCTTCGCCTTGATCTGTAGATGTGATTTGATGTGTCGTGTGTCTCCCAACTCCTCTCCAAAGTTCAGATACTATATAAAAATACTAAAAGGTAAATAAAACATTAAACATAATGACAAAATAACAACCTGAAATATATGTATTATATCTACACATTTCGTAATTATCTAATCTAGTCGCCTTATAAAAGTGTTGGCTAAAGTAACGCAGAATATATATATTTTTTAATTGTAAATAATTAGAAACATTATTTATGTGCACAAGTACCACCATAGCACCCCACACATAACAAGCTGTCCCGAGTTCCTCCGGCTGCAGTTCCGCAGACGGCCGGTGTGTGGCAGCAGAGCGCTGGGAGCAGAGGGAGGTGAGTATATGACGGATATGACGGATGACGGATGCGACGGAAATACACCCGAACATATCTGGTAGCCCGAACATATCCAATATGGTCTAGCTGCGGCCGCGGCCAGTACACGGCGGTACACGACACGCCCACCTGACACTACGGTGGCTGAGAGGCATGGCAGATGAAAAGCGAATGGACGACAACTACGCCGCCTACGGTGGAGACCGTACATGGCATGTTATTGTAGCATTTTAATTTTATTAGGCGTTTTAAGCCACTATTAGGCAAATAAATTAATAACCTATCCGTTTTAAGCAACTATTAGGCGTTATTAACCTATCCGTTTTAAGCAACTATTAGGCGTTTTAAGCCACTATTAGGCACATAAATTAATAACCTATCCGTTTTAAGCAACTATTAGGCGTTTTAAGCAACTAAATTAATAACCTATCCGTTTTAAGCAACTATTAGGCAAATAAATTAATAACCTATCCGTTTGAGAACCCCTTGGAACCCCTTATCCCATTTTGATGGTTGACATCTCATTTGAACAGTGAAAGCCAGAATATTGTAAAAATGCTTACCAATGATGTATTAATAATGGGATATATATAGCGCCTTTCATGAGACCCAAGGTCCCTTTAAAAAGAAGAACAGGAGTAGAAACAAACATAACAAAAGGCAGTCAGACAAAACAACAAATAGATTTGGGGCCAAAGGCCTTGGCAGACAGATGGGACTTGAGGGCCCTTTTGAAGGCATCAAGCGTGGGGATGTTGCAGATCTCCGCAGGGAGAGCGTTCCAGAGAGTGGGGGCTGCCATACTGAAGGCTCTGTCCCCGAAGGATCGCAGGTTGGTGCGGGGGGCCAGAGTCTGAAGACCGCAGGTTCCGGGGTAGAGCATGTGGGAATTGTATTGATTGAGCCAGTGTTTCATCGTGTACTTTCAACTGCAGTATATGGTCAGGCAAGTTCAGCATTCACTGTGATGTATATAAAATATGACACTGATACCGTTTTCCTCAATGAACATTTATTGAACAGAACATCAAATGGAAAATCAGAGCTGGTCAACTTAAAAAAATATTGAGTAAATAATAAACTCCTCGGAATCTTTCACAAGTCCTTCAGCCTTTGGTGCGCTTCCTCACTCATGTTCTTGGCGAGGTCATGAGAACAAAGTTCCATCTTACTGATAAGACTAGATGGTATAAAGAAGTCATATGTAATATTATAAAATCACATGCATCAGGGGTTGTACACTTTAATGTGTCCATTCACTAACCGACTCTTTAGGAAGGAAGCTGTAAGGCCTCTTGTTATAGGAGTGGTCCTCATCAGTGTCCAGGGGCATCTGTAGACAGTCAACCATTATTTTGACAGTGCTTTACATGCACGGTTTAACTCCTCCAAAAATGATCCAGGCTCGATTCAGAAAGACACAGTACCACACAAAACAAATGTTGCATGTACCATAAGTTCTATGTAGTATGTGTTTTAGGAGTAGTAACCCATTCTGAAACAGGCACACAGGGTCATAAATACATTGAGCGATACACTGACCATGGTGCTGCTTGCATGTGTCCTTTTACGACTAATCCTGAATGTACGTGGGACATTGTCGCTAAGGGTCACCCTGCCTTCCTCACTATAGTGAGCAAACCTCTTTCCATACCTGCAATTAAGACACATTTTCTTCACCAGAAGGTTGAATTTTAGAGCCAGGTGTTCCCCCCAAATCTTCTTGATAATACAATTACAAATTCAAATGTTTTTGTAGCACTGCAGCATACCCTTCCAGTCCAAAGTTTTCCACCAGGATAACACACCACCACCTTCTCAGGAGAGACATGTCATGCTAAAGAAAGAGCATCAATTTTCATTAAGTTTGTTATAGCATTTTAATGTGACTTCTTTCCTTAATACTTACAATGCTGAAGTCAAAGCTGGCCTCCATGGCAAAATACCAGGCATACTGTAATGAGAATTTTATTAGCACATGCAAGACATAAGGCTTGTTTGAGACCTGCGCAGACCTGCGCAGTTGCGATCAACGTCTTGCTAGTGCGTTGCATGATGGTTAGTCATTTTGTCCGACTTGCTCTGGAGGCCCGCCCACATGAGACTTTGAAATTTCGCGGGACAAAGACGCCCGCAGCCTTGAGAGCGAGGCGAGGCGAGGCGAGTTGGCGCAGTTGCTCTCCACGGGCTGCGGAAGCGAAATGCTTGATGGGAAACGGCTCGCTGGTATCTCGAGCTGAGCGCTCATTGGTGGTTTTTACCACGTGCTGCTGATGAAACTCTCCAATTGGCTGGCAAAAGTTTGTTGTTGTTTTGTGTCAGTTTTACGTCACCACATCCATTCCCATTTTTCATCATTGTTCCACAATGTTTATCATCATGAAATTAATATCTATATATTTTATACTATACTGCTTACCGTTTTCATACTTTATATATCTTAGCATATTCATACACACTGTTCATACTGCTCACAGGCTGATATCTAGTGTATTCATACCCCTCACTGTTTATTCATCATTCAATTCATTCTATATTTTATTCTGTAGATGGTGTACATTACTTTTCACTTTACTGCTTGTTGCACCTGGTTAGAAGCTAAACTGTATTTCGTTGTCTCAGTACCTGTAATATGTGCAATAACAATAAAGTTGAATCTAATCTTGAGCAGGAACAAATGTATTTACTTAGTACATATCTGACATTAACGATTAAACACATGTGTGCATTCTTTATAAATGCAAACCGAGTCAAGCCGACTCCGGAGGTGGCGGTATGCACCTTAAAGTTGTTTGCAATCCGCCAAAAAACGGAGAGAAGAAGAAGAAGAAGACGAAGCCGACTCCGAGCTGTCCGACTTCAGGCGAGCTTTTTGAGACCTCCCCCGGCTGCGATCGGCTATTCTCGTCTACTTTCGAGGCGAGCCGCAACGCGTCTCAAACAAGCCTATAATGTACACGTGGCGGCTGGGTGTGACCCGGTCCTTTCACAAAATGGACACTGGAAGGTGTCCGAGTCCAATTTGTTGAGCTCTGGGCGTGCTCCATCACGGAGTGTTGTGTTGTTTGTCTATAGGTGAATAAAATAGAATACAATTTAAGTGACTTTAATATTGGAAATAGTTAACTCCTTAAACAAGCAGCAATGGACTGGCCTGTATAATCCTATGGGACAAAGCTGGTCATACTTCCTCACTTTCAGAAGGTAACCCTTTAATGCACAAAACAACCTCTAGATTTCACTGTGGTTCGAACAGAAAGCCCTTCAGCTAGTTTAAATGTCAGGCCTACAGCATAAACCCCATCTAAAAACAGAGGCTCTGTCCTAATTACCTGATTGCATCCACCTGGGTTACTTGGCTCTACCCAATAACTACCATTTAACTTTAAACCACACTTAAAATAATAATTATACATATTTACATGTCTACAGTATAAGAGCTAATACATGTTTTAAATAAAAAAACATTCAAATGTGAAAGACACCTTCAATTAATATTTAAAACTTACATAAAATCAGATTCTTCTAAAAATTAGAGTACATGCATGTTCAGTTAGCATATATGCTAAGTTAACTGAACGTCGAGCATGTCAAGCTAAGATATATATATATATATATATATATAGCAAAATAAACACAATTACACTGCGCTAAACAGCCACATCGACAAACAAACGAGAACCTAAATAGTATGTAATTATATCTAAAACCACAATACGTTAAGTACCTGTACTCGGTGCGCCATGTTGTTTGTTGACTGTAAACCTCACGTGTTGGGCGTGCTCTCTTCTGACCATATTTGGAAGTACAATTTTTCGCGGCCGCAGCTAGACCCTTCTCAGCCACCGTAGTGTCGTATCAGGTGGGCGTGTCGTGTACCATCGTGTACCATCGTGTACTGGCCGCGGCCGCAGCTAGACCCTTCTCAACATATCTGGTACTGACAGCGGCAGTTAGCAGCTAGCGGCTAGCTAGTAAATGATGCTAACTTACACATCAATCGTTATGTACTTTTATATTACGCTGACATCAGGATCTAGTGATATCCAAGCAACAGAGCTTCATTTAGCATGATACTTGTGTGAGTTGTACATGAAACCACTTGGTAATATATACAAATGTATATGTTGAAGCCTGTTATGATCAATTGTGAGTTAAAACTTTATCTAAAAAGTGAAGCTGATGATGGATTACTGTGGTGGAGTTAAAATAACAATATCCTATTTCTTTTTGAAATGTGATGGAGTAAAAGGATAGTAACTGTGATTATTCATGTTAAGTAGCCACAAGTAACTAAAACGTATAATACTTGAAGGAAAGGTGTAAAATGTTCCCATAAATACCAATATCACAGTACAACACCCCTTGTTGTTAAATACCAACCATGTGTATATAAATATATATATAAATATGCCGCTAAAACTGTGTAATATACCAGGCTGCTAAATCCTCCAAACTGTTGTTGCTGGATGTGTATTTTGTGAAATGTGTATTTTTTTAAATTATATTTTCTTGTTTTGAATCTTTAATACTTTTGTATGCATACTTTAAGTAACATTAGGCTGTCTTTGGCTCTTTTCTGCTGTAACAATGTAAATGTATTCTGATCTAATTGATGTTTTTGTCAGTTTGTTTCCCTATATTGCGACACTTATTTGGTTTAAGATTATTTCTCCTTTTTTTACAGACATCCCCAACCATAGTGGAATGCTGTTGTAAAGGATTGCATTGATCCGTGCATCAATACCTTCACCCAGCTTTGAGGCCTCCAATGAATGAACATCATCTTGTGGCTGGGAAAAATGTGAACAAATAAATCTCACAAAGAGTGACTTTCTGGTGTAATCATTATAATATCAAAGACAAGCACTTTAAGTAACAATATATAAAATCATTCAGCAGCAGAGGATGGGGTGGAAACAGCATTTCTAACTAAGATGATTACAATATTACAAGTTAAACATCAAGATGAACATACTATTATTAATTTAAAAAGTACATGAGAGACTTAAATATCCTGCAATATACCATTAGCAGAATTGGAACAAATGTGCCAAAACATTTCTAAAATAAACATAAACATAAACTGAGGGCTTTCTTCCTGAGCCGCTGGGAGTAAAGGTCCTCCATGGATGGCAGCTCCGCCCTGGTGATGTTCTGTGCAGTTTTCACCACCCTTTGGAAAGCCTTACGATTGAGGGCGGTGCAGCTGCCGTACCAGGCCGTGATGCAGCTGTGTCCGTGATGGACACTGAGGAACCTGAAGCTGCTGACTCTCTCTACCGTAGTCCCATTGAGGGCGATGGGGGGCGTGTCCCTCTCTTTGCTGCTTCCTGCAATCCACAATCAGCTCCTTGGTTTTGCTGATGTTGAGATGGAGGTTGTTATCCTGGCACCAAGATGTCAGGTTTTCGACCTCCTCTCTGTACGCCGTCTCGTCGTCTGGGTGAGGCTGGTGAGGCTGGGGAAGATGAGTGAGGGAAAGAGAGAAACAAAACAGGGGGACTAAGATGAGTGAGGGAAAGAGAGAAAAAGACAAGGGGACTAAGATGAGTGAAGGAAAGAGAGAAAAAGACAAGGGGACTAAGATGAGTGAGGGAAAGAGAGAAAAAGACAAGGGGACTAAAGTTTAAGAGAGAGGAAGAACACAGAATGTTACAATCTAAAGTGAACAATTTAATTAAATTTAAAAAAAATAGTGTGAGCAAGTGAAGACATCCTTACAAGGAGGACTGCCCTGTCAAATTTAAAAGTTATTCTTGTTAAATATACATATCCTGTTGAGGCTAGAATCCAAAATGCAGAACCACTTTAGATTGTAGCCTCAAGGGACTGTTTAAGGTTACTTAAAAACATATCATTTCCCAAATTGGTGAAATGAACTCCATCTCTTAGAAATATGCCAGGGCAGTCAAACTTAATGCAAGGATGCCTTACACTCTCTCCACCAAAACCACTAACACATTTACCCATCTCTCTGTTCACCCACATTCTGGCCTTGTTCAGCTTTCCCGGATTGGCTTTCCTCCAGTGACATCTCTCATTGATAGAAGATAGAATTATCTTCATCTCTGAGAAGTTGTCACTGAGGGAAAGCAGGTCCTGCTTCATCGCTGTGACAAGCTCCACACCTTTGATGTTGCCAAGGTCGTTGCCGCCACAGTGGATGAGCAGGACATCCGGGACTGTTCTTCCTCTCAAGGACTAATAGAAAAAGGGAAGAAGGTTCCTCCACCTCAGACCACCCTTGCCAAACCACCACACACGGCAACTGAGACCCAGGTTGCTTCCCATGGTGTGTCTGGCTCTTTCTTCCCCACGTCTAACGTAGCTGCTCCCTATTATCCACACATTGGGACCTAGATAGAATAAAATATATTGAAAAAGGAAAAAGTGGTTACTGGTGATCATCTTTTAGAAAAAGGTGGTACATGTAGCCTGAGTTGTCATATCATTTTCATCATATTTTTAAGACTACACAAGTTTAATTTGTATATTATATTACATATAACTCTATACTTGTATATAGAATCATGATGAAACTTTATAAGGATTAAGATTATATATTAATATTACATTAAATAATGCATGACGATTTCATGCATTATTACGAAGCAGGATGTATCAAGTCACTGACTTTTTGTGATAAGGTCACAATCAACTGATTTCACTTATCAGATGTAAAAATAAGGTACAATATATTTGTTTTTGCCATATGAAAGTAAAGGGTATGCAATCAAAAAATTACTGAAACAAAATGAATAAAAATTCTTATAAAAACTATACAGCACCTTGTCCAAGTATGGCGGGAGGCGCACTTTCCTTCAGGATTTCCTCTCTGGATGACGATCCGGCTATTTCTGCCATTGATTGATTGATTGATTGAAAAGTTTATTAACAGCTTGTATATTGGGTACAGTACAGTACAGCTCAAAACATACAATTGTTAAGGGGATGCAGACCAGAGAAAGACTTTCGTCTTTCTATAAATAAAGTACAAATGATTAGCTCTTCACGCCTCTTTAAAATAATATGTGTTCTTGAAGATTCTGTATGCATCGTCGTTTACAATGGTAGGGACATTGCTTTGGAAATTAGTTGTGAAAAAGACATGTCATTTTTAGTTTTTTCATCTCACATTTATAGATTTTAAATAGAAATATATATATATATGAAACGAATTATAAATGCAAAGTCTGGTTTCTAGAAAGTTAGCTAATGCATACAGAGTTAACATTGCAGAACTGCTGGCATGCATACATTTCTAGCATTTTGGTTAACTATGAAAAGTATGGAAAATTACTGTGCAAACACCCAACATTAGCTTAGCCACAGTAGCGGTTGCTGATGAGTGGTTTGGCTTATTTTACTCTTTTATATGAGAACATGTTACATTACATACAGACATTAAGGAGGCAGGTTAGAAAATAAATATGTTTTCGTATCTTACCTTTTGGAGCAAACTGTTGTCGGTTGTTAGCATAGACTGTATATATAAAGCGTTGTCTCTTTAGCCTCAGTGACGTGACAGTGAACACTGAACGTGACCGCGTGTGAAGGGGGAGGTGCTGAACACGTCACATCACATGAACGTGCCGGGCAGCGCGGTCCCGTGGGTTAGATGCGCGTTCATAATGCCGAGGGAAATAACTCCCAGAATAACGTTATTAGCACATTTTTACAACTTGAGGAACGAATGTTTTTAATAAGGGCTATACAAGTCTTCATACTGGGTTGTTTATTTAGTTAAAAAAAAAATTATCCAACGAGTTACAGACCACTCTTTCCCCATGTAAGTCAATGGGAACAAGTGTATCCGGGCCCAGCAACCAAACGCAAGTGTAGTACCGCCGTTTGGCCACTACGAATATTCTCATCAGACTCCGGCGCACTTCCTGGGGGCTTGTTTGCAAGGGATAGTTTTGTGAGTTGTGTCGCATTGAAGATGACGCCACTGCAGTTTTACCCAGCGTCGCTCCGCCCAAAAAGCCGATCGCCCCGCCTACACTGCGTTGCTACCCCAGGTCCTAAACTGTAATGGAAATGCGCCACGGCCTCGGACGGCCAGCGAGGCAGCCCGAGGCCTGAGCGAGGACGCTTAGGGACGCTTAAACGGGGCTACCCCGCTGCAGTGGAAATGCGCCATAGTGCTTCCGGGCCAGCGGGCCATTTAATGTCGAGCCCTGCCGGTTACCGGCCGGCCCACATCGTCTGACCGGCCCACTCCAATACCGGCCCATCGGGATACGTCCCGTCCGCCCCTGGCTCTAACCGCTGGAGTTTCACCGCGGCTGTCAGCTGTTTACTCCTGTCATTCAAACAGGACGCGCTGGAGAGGGGGCGGGGCTATATCCATGTAAATGCTGTGGTGGAAACCAACTACGACACAATTAACCTATTTTACCGTGATTTAATTGTAATACTCGTTTCAAAAATGGTGCCGAAGTAGGCCTAACTAAATACTGATAACGGTTAGTAAAAACCATACTTTGACAAGTGTGCAGACAAGACGGCAGGCGAAAAACTTTTAAAATGCGTGTTCTCTGAATGGAGCGATCTCCATTCGATCAGATCAGGCTAAACTAACCTGTATCTGCTCCGTCCAAACTCACAACAACGTCCTAAATACATAATTAAAGCAGCGACTGTATTCGCCAACACACAGACAGTCTGTGGTTTGTATGTTTAACTTTTGTCTAGTTTCTGAACAGATATGAGGAGCAGTGAGGAGTTGATTAAAGAGACTCACACACACACACACTTTGCATTTCAAAGTACATTGCTGAATGATGTATGTGCAGAGTTTGACCCTTGAAGGCTGTTTCGTCTGCTCTGAAATGGAATATATTTATTACATATTAATAGAATTTTAGATTTTTTAGTAGAAGTAGTAGGCCTAGATGGAAAAAATACACGCATAGGCCTATATGATGATATAATGTGAGCCCTGGAGGGTTCATAGAGAGAAAAATAAATAAAACGTGGCCACGTTTTACTTTCTCGTGCGCACGCTTTAGTAACTCGTGCGCACGAGTTAATAAAGCGTGGCCTCGTTTTATTTAAATTGAGGGATTCCTGTCCGTGACTCACAGTATCTGCTGCCCACAGCTGTTTTATAGAAGGAAAACCTCCTTCACTTTATGAAATCTCTGCGGCACCAGTAGCCTGTACTACGAAGCAGGATTTGCTATTTATACTATTCATTCATGAAGTATGACGCTGCGCTGTCAGCACGCGTCTCCATGTTTGTGATTGGTCAAATGTTGCTAACCCCGTCCCTTTCACGTGAGCGCGCTCTCAGCCGGACAGAGAAACCCTAGTTGATTTACTGAGTTGATAACCAGCTTCGTAGGACCGCTTATCGACATCGCGTTTGTTAGGGTCAGTTAAGCCGGGTAAATCGAACATATCCAGGTCCAGGGTCTGTTGAACTGGCTTCGTCGTACAGGGCACTGGAGGCAGTAACGTGTAACTCAGCAGAATCTGAGAAGAGCAGCACCAGCTGCAAAGAGCTGTGCCTTTTACTGTTTACTTCACTAGAACCGCTGAATAGAGATCGAGGCTGCTACGTTTAACCACACACACCTATACACACATCGAACTGAGTATTCCCCCTCGCTTTATGAAGGAGATGTCCTGTCACCGGGGCGCATGATGTGTGTGTGTGTGTGTGCTCAGCTTCGCTCTGTGTGCGTGTTCGTGTGTATCCGACACCACCGGCATTTGTTTTCAAATTACCACGAACAGCACACGCACACACACTCACACAAAACGAGGCCACGCTTTAGTAACTCGTGCGCACGCTTTAGTAACTCGTGCGCTAGCTTTAGTAACTCGTGCGCACGCTTTAGTAACTCGTGCGCACGAGTTACTAAAGCGTGCGCACGAGTTACTAAAGCGTGCGGACGAGAAAGTAAAACGTGGCCACGTTTTATTTATTTTTCTCTCTATGAACCCTCCAGGGCTCCATAGTTTTCCATGTCATTCGTGTGTTTTTCTTATCAGAAAGTGAAGTTATTTATTTGTAAGCTCCAAATCCAAATGTTTCCCTCAATGGCCTTTGTGCCCTGGCATGTGGTCTTTGCGCCCTGAAAAAATGTGTGACACCAAAGGCCAAATGGCCTTGCCCCTAAAATGACGAAAATCCAAGCCTGGCTGTTACAGACCCCCCTCAGCAGTCAAGGAGTCTCTGTCGTCGTTGGCAAATCTTTTATCTCAACTTGACTACAAGGAAATAGTGCTACTTGGCGATTTTAACTGGGACTGGTTAACTACAGTGTCAGAGGATTTAAAAAACCTGTATTTCATTAAATTTTACTATAGACAGTCCTACTCGCCCTAGTATTAATTAAATCCCTAGTAAATCCTCCTTAATTGATCTCATTTTAACTAATGTTCCTCATAAATATTCATCTGTGGGAGTATTTGCAAATGATGTGAGTGACAACTGTGTTGTAGCCACAATTAGGGACACAAAGGTCCAAAAGGGTAAACCTCGCATTATTATAAAGAAAGACACAAAACATTTGTAAAGCCATGTTGGGTAAACTCCCATCTTACATCTGCTCTCTGATCAAACAGAGAGTTGCAGGCTATTGCTATTACCTGCTTACCATTCAATTTTGTCACTACCGAAATGATTATGTCAATTACCAAAACTTAACCATATGTTTCGGTAGTGACTGTTTCGGTAGTGACTGTTTCGGTAGTGACTGTTTCGGTAGTGACGATTCTAGCTAAGTTTGATCATAACTAAAGAATGCTAGCAAGTAGGCCTACATGGCTAGCATACACGTCTTTGAAGAGGTTTACACACATACAAACCTAATACTTTGCATAAAATTCAGAAAAAGTTTACTTAATTGAAGATAATAATGTGTTCGGTACTCGGTAGTGACAATTCTTAAGGTTACACGCCGATTTTCAGATTTTGGAACAGATTTATATCAAAAGTATGGGATATAGCTATGAGAGACAGGAATGCAGTGTCACTGCCTTGTCAAAAGTCTAGGGGTGTGGCTAAAAACCAGGCTCAGCCATTGGGCCCCTCGTGTTTCGGTAGTGACATGAAAACTAGGGACATGATTTTTTTAGTATAGTTTTTTTATTAAAAAATCAAACCCACAATAATTCTAAATATTACAACTTCTGTTTTAATCTAATGATAAAGATCCTAATACACCATTGAACTAAATAAAAAATAATAATTTAAGTGTTATTTACAGAAATTGATATTTAGATGTCAGGGTTTGGGACAGCTACTTCCTAACAGATAGTACCCTATAATGATGTCTTTGTATATATTAAGCGTATCACTATCTAATTGAATGCCTTGTGTTTGAATAGACCATAACATATTCTTAGTAAATATCTATGTCTGAATACTTAATTGTTTTGTTAAATAGTTTTTCTTGTTGTGGGACCACACTTACTACTAATTCGGTAGAATGCCCTACTATATGCCCTACTCTACTATAATTTGGAAACAAATATTGTACTTTTTGTACTTTTACTTCCCAACCTTTATTTTACAGCTACTAAGTAATTCAAAAATAAATCCATAAATCACAATGTACCAAGCTACCCAGCAGCATTTAAATAAACCAGACCTATACGAAGAGCAACATTAGTAAGCATTATAAGTAATAAACAGAATAATGCATAAATAATTATTGTACTAAAAACATTATTAATGATTCTGAAAGGGGCCACCCTGCATCCTAAGTACTTTTAATTGTTGTACTTAAAGTTTGTTCTGATGGTGTACTTCTATTGAGTTTTGAATGCAAGACTTTTACTTGTAACGGAGTATTTCAACACCGTATGACATTTTTACTTGGCCTTGCAGACCATTTACATGCACGCAAACCTATGTATCACACTACACTACAGGAAAGGGACAACCCTAAAAAGAATGATGTAGCCTTTTCTCACGTATTCTGAAGTACTACACCTTGGCTCTGTGGTTGATGTTTACCATTCGCTTTAACTATAGAACAGTGTAGTGTTCCATAACTGGGTGTGGTGTAACTTTAGCAGGTGACCACAGGGTGTCAGTGTTAGCTTTTGCAGTCGACTAACATATTTCTGAAGGTGGTTGTTTGGGATTGCTAATGAAAGAGGAAAAGGCAACACTCATAATAAAAACAGCATATTCCAATCATCAAATAAGTAAAATGAAGTGGCACATGATTGTGTGAGTATAATCAAAACCTTAAAGATTGGTGACTGAAACCATTTAACTGATTATCAAGGTTTAAAATGAAGGCCAATGCATTGACACGCACACACGCGCACACACACACACACACACACACACACACACACACACACACACACACACACACACACACACACACACACACACACACACACACACACACACACACACACACCATGATATATCACCTTAGTGCAAAAGACTAAAGTGAGAAATGGCAGCTGGCTTAGTTTCCATCTGGGGGGACTCCTCCAGCTTTTAGCCGCCTGGAGTTCAGCCCAGCGAGTGAATAAGAGAGCTTCAGATCACAGGCCATTGGACGGCTGCTCATTACTGAACCATGCATTAAGTCCTCGGCTGTAAATAATGTGATAACTGCTGGGCAGGGCTGGCAGGAACTGGCGGCCATCGTTTCTGTTCTCTTCTCCTGCTTAATTTCTCTCTTTATCACTCACTCCCCTCTACCCTTTCACAACGAGCGGAGTTCAGTTTAGCATGTATGCAATTATTCCACCCCAGTTGCTCCAGGAAAAGAAAGCTTGTTTTGGGCTCATTCCTCAAAAGCAGATCCCCACAATGCACTCCTGCTTACCCCCCTCCCCCGTCTCCATCCAGCCTCCACTCAGCTCAGGGTGGTCCACTGCAGGAGTCACAGGGAAACCACACACTGTAAAATATTACCATGATTTCACAATATTTAGCTGTAATATTTTACAATAAATTACTGTTTTACCACTTTACAGTCTTTACCTGTAATGTTCACAATATAATACTGTCATTTTGCATTTCACAGTGAAATAAATACAGGCACAGTTAATTACTGTGAATGTAGAGGATAAATGATTTCACAACATGTTACTGTATTATTTCACAGTAAAATACTGTATTCAGACCATCCTCTGTGATAACACAACAAATTAAGTGATTTTCTTGCTTTCATCGCTCTTGCTTGGCTTTAAATCAGTGCTGTCAAAATTATCGCGTTAACGGCGGTAATTAATTTGTTGAATTAATTGCGTTAAAATATTTAACGCATTTAACGCATGTGCAGAATGGCCCGCCCCATACGTGCCACCAGTGGCAGCGCCAGGGTATGGCTGGGGTAGGCTACACCCATACCAAGAAATGACTTAGCCCCACCATGAAAAAATGATGTTAAAGTAAGCAAAATAAAGTCTGCCAACTCGCGCGGAGTAAATTGCACAGACAGCAGTTAGTAAGATTGATTTCAGTAGCCACGGTTTTGAAAACTTTTGTCACGTAGTGATCGTCTTCTCAATAGAACATCTTTGATAACGGCGTGGTGTTGTTGCAGGAAGTCCCGACGGAGAATATTTTTGCTGTAGTACAGGGTTGCGTTCCAATAGTCCATTTAGCTTAGGAACCTTCCTAACGGAGTGAATTGACCCGGAAAGGAGGTTTCAAATGAAAGGAAAGGAGGTTTCAAACTTCCTTTATAACCTCCTTTAGCTTAGGAACCACTGGACCTCCCTAACCGAAAGGAGAGGAGAAAATGCTGCCCCACAATGCATTGCAGCCGCAGCATTTGCCATCACAACAGTCGGCCGTTCACGGAAACAACTGATTATGACCGAGAAATTATATCATGAAAGTTACGGTGCTTATTAAGCATTTTAAAACGTATGTGGTAAGTTGCCAAAGTGCTTTTTTCTGAACGTTCATCAGTATTATAATCAAAAAGAGAAATATGAACGTTAGTTTTTACTGAAATTATCAAATAAAGTCAACATCTCACAGTCTTTACTGAGCTGTGTGGGGTTTGTTCAACTTTTAAAAGATGTTTGAATGGTGATATACACAGCGATAGATGTTAAGGACTAACGTTTATAATAAATACATTTGTATTGATTTTAAGATATTTTCATACAATCATACGTATTGGGATCATTTGTATTAATGTGGACCGGAGGGAGAGGGTGATGAGCATAAGTTTCACTTTCCTTTTTTATTTCAATTCCAACTTTGGTCATGAAGAATATGTTTCTCTGTTGTCCACGTTCATAAAGCATAAAGCAACAGCATCAGAGCACGGTGCAGAGTCTCTAGATGAGTTTACAGTAGTCCCTCGTTCTTATTAAACATCCATGTTGTAGTCCGCTGTATAGAAAACTGTAGTTTCCATAGTTTTCCCCACAGCAGCAGACGCACATTCATGACGTCAGCTGGCGCATCATAAACACGTCGGATAGTGAAAGTGCATTCGGATTCTCTAAAGTACATCGGTCTCTTCTCCTAAATCCTTTTGAATTCTCCTATCCACTATCCCTTAACCCCGTGACGTTTCACTCAGAGGTCAAGGAATAGGAGATAGGGTTAGAATTTAGGAGCTGATTTTTGGATTATCGGAACGCAACCCAGGGGTGCACATAACTGGTACACAGGTTATGTGCGTAATCTGAAATGCGTACCGTCACTTGTGTCACAAAGCGCATTTGCGTACCGACGTACTTGTGAAGCTTTTCCAGAAGGCGGTTAGATCACCGGACGACAGAGTCGGTCTCCGTGTGCACAGACAGGGCTGCTGTTAACGTCGGTCTGTATAACGGAATTGTGCCAAAACTACGCCAACCGGCTGCGGAGGGAGACTCCCCCCCCTTCACTGGAGAACTGCGCTAAAAACAGCTGATCACAACGTTCACACTCTGTGGTCACGAAGTACTCCACTAGCCGCCGCCCCCCCCCCCCCCCTCTGTCGACTTTCCTGAAGTACTCCCCCGTTGATAGAAATCAACACGTAATGAATTAAGACCCCACGGTTTGATGATTTATAGGTGTGTGGGTTGTCTTTCATTTTGACACGCAGAAAAAAAAACGTTATAATAAACATAGATACTGTATGTTAAATGGATATATCCGCCTTCTTTCATTTATCTTTCCATTCCCACAACAATATACATAAATAAATGGCATATTTTGGACATAGTTCGAATGGTGATTAATCATGATTAATTAATTTTTAAGCTGTGATTAATCTGATTAAAAATGTGTAATCGTTTGACAGCCCTACTTTAAATACTAATTTCTTTCTTTGGTCAGGTGCAGGTTTTACTTAAATTGAAAGGGGTACCGCTGCATGTGCCTTAAAATAAACGATGCAACATATAAATCTATCTAAAATTGAAATGGTTGTCTTGGCTTATTTTTTCAGGTGCTTCCTGGGCATTAAACCTGAGACGGGCTCGAAAGCCAAAAAGAGGCATGGCAATTTAAACCCCCATGTCAGCACATTCTTCAGAAAACTTGTTGACTTTGAGTGGATGTCTGCACATGTTACGTGCTCCCCTCCTTGGTTGCGTTCCGATAATCCAAAAATCAGCTCCTAAATTCTAACCCTATCTCCTATTCCTTGACCTCTGAGTGAAACGTCACGGGGTTAAGGGATAGTGGATAGGAGAATTCAAAAGGACTTAGAAGAGACTGTGGTACTTTAGAGAATCCGAATGCACTTTCACTATCCAACGTGTTTATGATGCGCCAGCGGACGTCATGAATGTGCGTCTGCTGCTGTGGGGAAACTATGGAAACTACAGTTTTCTATACAGCGGACTACAACATGGATGTTTAATAAGAACGAGGGACTACTGTAAACTCATCTAGAGACTCTGCACCGTGCTCTGATGCTGTTGCTTTGCTTTATGAACGTGGACAACAGAGAAACATATTCTTCATGACCAAAGTTGGAATTGAAACAAAAAAGGAAAGTGAAACTTATGCTCATCACCCTCTCCCTCCGGTCCACATTAATACAAATGATCCCAATACGTATGATTGTACGAAAATATCTTAAAATCATAAATGTATTTATTATAAACGTTAGTCCTTACCATCTATCACTGTGTATATCACCATTCAAACATCTTTTAAAAGTTGAACAAACCCCACACAGCTCAGTAAAGACTGTGAGATGTTGACTTTATTTGATCATTTCAGTAAAACTAAACGTTCATATTTCTCTTTTTGATTATAATACTGATCAACGTTCAGAAAAAAAGCACTTTGGCAACTTACCACATACGTTTTAAAAATGCTTAATAAGCACCGTAACTTTCATGATATAATTTCTCGGTCATAATCGGTTGTTTCCGTGAACGGCCGACTGTTGTGATGGCAAATGCTGCGGCTGCAATGCATTGTGGGGCAGCATTTCTCCTCTCCTTTCGGTTAGGGAGGTCCAGTGGTTCCTAAGCTAAAGGAGGTTATAAAGGAAGTTTGAAACCTCCTTTCCTTTCATTTGGAGAATTGGAACGGCACTTATCATGGCTGCCAGTGACGTACTTCCGGGTCATTTCACTCCGTTAGGAAGGTTCCTAAGCTAAATGGACTATTGGAATGCAACACTTGTTTTCTGTCTGTCTCCCTGCTGCAGGTGCACCTGGTCTTGCCCCTGGCTCCGCCTCTGGCCAGGTTGCACCTGGTCTGCCCCTGGCTCCGCCTCTGCCCAGGTGTTCCAAATTCCACTCAGCCGTGTATATTGTTAGTGTATTCTATAACCCCGAAGGCAGGAGAGACTGAAAAGAGTCAAGGGAAGCTTATAAAAGTGAACAGCATTTAATTACACAAAAGATGCGGTGGTGTACAGTACAAAATGAAATGTGGCGAGTGGAGGCGCTCTCCTCAATCCGCCCGGTCAGTCCAGGTCACCCGGTAGCAAAGAGGTCAATCCTTGGCTTGCTCTTCCTGTTGTCATCGGAGGTCTTCTCCTATTGGCCGGCGTCGTCGGGGGGCGGGTCCAATGCAATTTCTGCCTTTTTCTGTTGTTAAATTATATCATTCTGGTGTCTGTGGTTTATTTCCTAATAAACGTTATTCAGCGGTAATAAACGAGTGCTAAACCCAGTGTGGCTCGGTGTACAACATCACATGTCATTTCACACCGTTGATTCACGGTTTGAAAATGCAGCATTTCGCCTCATGCTAATGCTAACCGGAAATGAATAATTGTCAGAATAAAACTATTAAGTTAATAGTTAGTGAACTTCCGGTTTTTCAGAATAAAACTGATTAAAATTAAATAGTGTATTTAATTTCAAATTACGCCATACCAACATTGATTTTAATTGCTAACAATCCCTCCTTACATACCCTTTAAGGTATGTAAATAATATTGAAATTAATTAGTTCTTCATCCGAACATTGCATGGTACATAACTCATAAAAGTAAAAAAAATACATATTCATCATAAATATGAAGTTTTTCATTTGTGCATAACTTTTAGCTTAAACCTTTAATGTCACTTTGTAAAATAGTAGCAATTAGCTTGGTATGGAAAACGTCTAACTCCCTCCTTTGACATCATAAATAATCGTCTTACTGTATCTGGTGTAAAGGCACTTGTTCTTTACAAGTATAAGAAGGACCAAACTATCTGAAAATAGCTAAATATTACTCTTATTTACTTTTACTTACTGTGTCTCTGGTGTAATTTATGAATCTCTGCTTGGTTCTAGTAGATATAGTTCTCCCCCATCCACATTCTTGTTGGTTGTGGGACAGAGGAATAATAATTCAGAACCTGCTGATATTTGAATCTTACTACTGGGCATATGTTACAAACAAAAAAACATCTTCATGGTGAACTAAATAAAAACCTTGTAATCTTTCTCAAATCTAAATATAACAATGAACTATTCCTGTTTGTGGTAAAGACACACAATAACGTTATGCAATACAATTTCATTATGGATTCAAAAACAACTAAAGTCATGATGCTGCCTGAGTGTATCTGTCCTGTAAGGTACGTCATTCTCTGCTTGGATCGTGTGCAGAAATCCCATAGATTGCACCTGGCAATACGGCTTCTACCTGTCTATTATTAAGCTGAAAAAGGAATACAGAATTCCAACATACTGTCATCAAATGTCTTTCCATTATGAATTTAAATTAAATGTATATCCGCATAATGAACTAAACAATAAAGTCTATGGCTTTTACTTCTAATTCTTTACCAGGCTAGTTACAATATGTTGTCTAAATTAAATTTGGTCTCATTACATTACTATGTTTTAGCTTAATTTAACTGTAATATGTTCTTTCTACATTTCAAACCTCAGTTACTCTAATGTCTGTTAAAATATTACAACATTGTTTCATTATCACAGGTCAACTTCTTCGGTATTCTATTCTGGAATTACATCTCTCACAGTAGCCCCTTGGCCACTGATTCTGCATCTGTGTTACCTGTTATAATTCAATCAATATTTAGAAACATCTCAACATTCATCAAACAGTATCTTATCCCCAGATATGGAGCAGGTTAATTATAAAACTATCATTCAATGCTCAGTTTGAACATCTGGGTTGGGGCGGAAGGTTTCTGTCAATCCTTAAAAGAAAAATTTAAATTGTGAATTTTACAGCCATGTTGACATTTATACATTATACAAACTCCCCCCTTTTACACATGAAATCATGTGTAACAAAACCCTGTAATGGGAGGGGAACAAAAACTGTCAGGTAATTGGTTAGGGACATAACGAACATTGTTTACAATTTGACATCCATTATCATTATTTCCACAGTAAACACTTCAGTGAAAAGAAGTGTTCCTCTCCGTCCTTCAGGCCTAAAAGAAACAGAATCTTCAGATTTTAGTTTTACATTTGCAAACCGCCAACTCATGTGAGAGTAAAATATCAAGTAGATTAGAACCGGGTCACATGTGAGGTTCCCCCTTTTTGTGGAATTTTTAGGAAACCTCTCGTTTCCCTTGGAGCTCCAAAATAATATGTTAGTCCAAAAACATGCTTGGTTAGTTATTGTTTTAGAATCATGCAGTTACACTGATCACATGCCGGCATTCATTCACACTCACACTGTCTGGTTGTCTGGTTTGGTCAGGTACACCCCAGAGTCAGTCATGGACAGTGCTTTTGTCACACTGTCAGTCAGGGTCAAAGGTCATTTGGTCTCGGTCTTTTGGCCATGTCGTGCTCTGCAGAGTCTTTTCGGAGGTAATTCAGCATAGGCGGGTACCCTTTATCTACAAAAATATATCATATGCGGAGCGCCATTCCTTATTCATTCACGATTTCAACTATGATTTTCAAGATGGTTCTAACTTTTCATTGGGACTTCTGCCTCCCACCTTTCCTGAAACTTGGTACAAAACTCACTTCCTTGGAGTACTACTACTACTGCAATTCATTTACACCTAATTAGTATTAAAATGTCTAATGATCTATTTCAGAAACTTGTGTACATAACTATTATCTTGAGTCAAAACATTACTAGGATCTGTGTAGCTCTGCATTTCATAGCTCATTATACTCATGTATCTTTAATTCTGGTTTACTTAAAAAACAATGTTAAACTCTTTAGCAGTGTGTGGAACCTGGGTGTCCGAACATGCAACAATTACTCCCTCCTTTATCAAGGATTTAAAACAGAAGTCATTTTATATTTCCATCTTAAAGCCCTCCTATGATAATAACTATGCTACAATGGTGAAATCAATACTTTAGATTGGAATTTTATATGTGGCTTGGCACCCAGCTCTCCCTTTAACCTTATCCATACAATAAAGATTTGTCCTATAGAGTGATCCATACAAATAAAGATTTGTCCTATAGAGTGATCCATACAAATAAAGATTTGTCCTATAGAGTGATTCCTAAACTATCCTTTTAATGGTGATCAATATTTTAACAAATGAGATCACTACTTTATTCACACGTGAATAAAAATCTCTTAAAGAATGATTTGTTAACATGATGAAAAGATGGAAGAATATGGTTCTACTCTGTCATGTCTCCCCCTTTATCCCTCAGTGTGTTTTAGGATGATTCTCATTTTACTTTAATCTGTCTTTACGTATTTATGAAGTTAATTAAAGTTATTTAAATGTGCGTTTTGTGAATAAGTGTGTTTATGTGTAAACTCACTCATTCCCGTTCTCCTTTTCTCCTCCCCTGGTTTTCTCAAGCCGTGACCCCGGCCTCCTCACTTCTAATCGACCATGCCAACTCCTCTGATTCTGTCTTCTCTTCAGTCCATCAGCTGTTGAATCCATCCGCTGTAACTCTTTTAGGCAGCCATTGGCCCAGTTTACATCTGCAGCCCCCATCAGCCACTGTTGTTGCACTGCTTTGCATTTCATCTCCTCCTTTACAGTCTCTCTGCTGTTTTTATGGAGGGCGGATTCTGCTCTTGTGTCCCACACTCGGCTCTTATGCCAAATCTCGTGGCTCAGCTTGGAACTTCATGCCCTGTCTGAGGGGCTGATGAGAGTATCTCTTCTGTATGTCAGCATGCTGTTTGGTTCTGGATGCCACAGGTGGAGATAGTTCTGGCTGCAGTCTTGTTGTTGTTGTTGTTTCAGCTCTGGTTCTCTGTCTGTTCATGGAGAAGGAGGAGGTCTCCTGTTGGGTTAGGTCTTTTGTCTGCTTGGAGGGTCGGGATCGTAGCCTTTCTAACTCAGAGGGGGAGTCCAGGTCTCGGGACGCATTACCTATAAGAAGTCTAGCACACTGAGGTTAAATAATCCAACCCTTTCCACTCTGTCTCTTTCTAATCATACCATCTGTCTTAGTTGTTAAATGCCATCTAAACAACATAATTAATGTCTACTAATGATATTACAAAACTCACTCTAAAAATAGTTTCCATCCATTGCTACATATTTACCCAACACAACTCTGAAATACTTACATGTTTCCAGCATCACATATTCCACACACTACGAAAGAACATCTCCATATTTTCTCCAATATTTTAAAATCCCACTGTTATTTAGAACAATAGTAAACCTGCAGAGCACACCAATTGGATCCACAGTAATGAAATTTGAATCAAGTGTAGGCCTATGTCTACTTTCCACCATACTTATTACTTTTGCTGAACATTTATTATATTGTCTAAATTCCTTGTCTATGATGTGCAAACAGTTCGAGTGTAAAATGTGTTTTTCTCAATGTATTTACACTACAGATTCTTTGAGTTTACTCATCTCCTGGTGCTGTCGTTGTAAAAAATGTTCAATTCCTTATTGTTTTTTGTACCAGTTTTCCAAAATCAGTTCTAACTGCCGTGCCGTTTCTGGAAAGGTGGCGGTACGGGCTACACAATGTGTAAGAAGGTGCCAACATGTTCCTTTTTTAACTTTGATCCGGAGCGCATCTGCAGTGCGTTCTACAACTTCCCATGGTCCACTCCATACAGGTTTGCAACAAGTTCATCTTGTGGATTTTTACATTTACCCAATCACCTGATCCAACAGAAATATTCGTCATGGCCCTGGCATATTCTTCCGCCTCAATATTTCTAATATCTAACACTGGTTCTCCTCTGTATTGTGAGGTGCTACCTTGTGGTGGATATTGCTTGAGTGGGGCAATCTCTGGCCAGATGTCTACAATCTCCACATATGAAGCAGCCATCATCCCTTCTTCCTCTGATCGTTGCTTTCCTCTCCATTGTCCCTTTGTTGATGCGTATGGGGAGTGTATACCTGTGCTTGCAGCTGTACTTGGTTAGGAAGATACACAGGTATTTGCTGTTGAATATACTGTGGTGCTTGTGGCTGTACTTGGTTAGGAAGATACACAGGTGTTTGCTGTTGAAGATACTGTGGTGCTTTGTGGCTGTACTTGCGTAGGAAGATACACAGGTGTCTGCTGGTTTTGTGGACATACCTTCCTCCTCCGCTTTGTTGAACTGTTGGAGGTGGTCCGCCCTGCCTTCTCTGCTAGTATGGCCATCTGATTTGTCGATTTCTTGTTTTTATTAGCTTCGGCATCTTTCTCAGCTACTTGTATCTTCAAAAGTCTTAGTTTTTAGTGTTTTAATTTCTTCATCATTTTCCCCCTTTGTTGCCTGGTATTTCATATCGTGGTGAATGAGATGTAGTCTCCATTCTTCAATGGGTTTAGCGTCTAATCCCACCACGTCTCCCAGGCCTGCCTGCACTGATCGGGGGAAGGGCTTTAATGACAGCGGTTCTTCCACAACATTACAACAGCCGAAGAAACGTCATTGCCGTTCCCCAGTTGCAGTCCTCCCACACTCCTTCACATCTCTTCAAGAAGGCATGCATTTCTTCCCCCCGGTTCTTTTCTCAAGCTGTTGAGGGCATGTAAATTGGCGTGTTGTCGGGTAGATGTGACGAATAGCAGCCCATAATTCGACCCGATATTGTTGAATGAAGTTTCATCTGGGTCGTGCGTGCAATTGGCCTCGGAATCTACTGCTCTTTGCCTCTAGTCTTCCTTCTATCCGTCCAAGCAGGGCCCTCATGTCTCCCAAGCACAGGTGGTCTTGGACAGTGTACTTCTCCAGATCAGTAACCCACTTCTGACTTCCTTTCGTGAGTGGAGGTAGCTTTGACACTAATGCTTCCATGTCCCTGTGAGTCCATGATTGGTATTGAAATCCTCCTCTTCCAGCCGCTATCAATGGCATGGAGGTATGTGCACCGGTCTTAGTTCTTCTAGTTGTCTTGGTTCTTCTAGTTTTGGGGCATGTCCCAGGGTAATGTTGCTCGTTTTCGTCACTACTATTATTCTCAGGAGGAGATGCAAAACTGCGTTGTTGCTGTGACTGTTCATGGTATGGGGAGTGTCTACTGGTTTCAGACTGTGTACCGCTGTCGTCATCTTCATCTCCCCGTCCATTGGAATAGTCAGGAGAGTAGTTTGTTCTGCGTTTTCTTTGAGTTCTTCGTTCTTCTTGTTCTCTCCTTTGTCTATCTGCCATCATGTCCTGGAATCTTACATCGTCTTGTTGCCTCTCCGCCAGAAGTAGTTGGTATTTATCTTCCTCCCTTTGTCTTTCTGCAATAATGTCATTATGGGCTTCAACTGCCTTCCGTCTTTCTTCAATAATGTCATTATGGGCTTCATCTGCCTATCGTCTCTCTTCCATTCCTCTGATGAGTTCTGCTTCAATGCTTCTGTTGAGCTCCTCTTCCATTCTTCTGTCGAGTTCCTCCATTCTTCTGTCGAGTTCTTCGTGTCTTCTGCCGAGTTCTGCTTCCATTCTTCTGCTGAGTTCTGCTTCCATTCTTCTGCCGAGTTCTTCTTCCATTCTTCTTGCCGAGTTCTTCCATCAAGCTGGTTGACACTGGATAGGATTCTTACCTCAAACGCCAATTCTTTCTCATTTGGGGCTTGAATCGAAGCTTGGTGAGAAGGGTTGTTCTCTGATATGTCTGGAGGAGACACTTCGGTCAGGCTTGGATACTGCTTTGGAGTTTGGATAAGTGGAGCCTCTTTTGTCATTTCTGCTGTGTCTTCATTTACTGGCAGATCTTCTGCGATGGATGTCAGATGGATTAACAGACATGTAACCCTAACTTTCTTTTTTCAAGCTTTTTTCATTTAACACAATGTGAACCCTATCCCAGATAAAATTCTGCCTCACCAGAAGGTCTTAATATGTAATATTCACATTATCGGGCGGCGCGGGAAGATACAACAGAGACGAATAGAAACACTATATACAATCTCCACACCACTCGCAATCACCACGGAATTAAACAGGTAACTGTCTCACCTTTCGTTTAGGCCCAGCCAACAACTCCTTTTCTGCAGGCTAGTGTGATGCTAGTTAGCTTGCAGCATTCCCCTCTTTTCCAGCTCTATCCCGCTTCAGAGCCCACCCAGGGACGCCATGTTAGTGTATTCTATAACCCCGAAGGCAGGAGAGACTGAAAAGAGTCAAGGGAAGCTTATAAAAGTTAACAGCATTTAATTACACAAAAGATGCGGTGGTGTACAGTACAAAATGAAATGTGCGAGTGGAGGCGCTCTCCTCATCCGCCCGTTCAGTCCAGGTCCCCGGTAGCAAGAGGTCAATCCTTGGCTTGCTCTTCCTGTTGTCATCGGAGGTCTTCTCCTATTGGCCGGCGTCGTCGGGGCGGGTCCAATGCAATTTTCTGCCTTTTTCTGTTGTTAAATTATATCATTCTGGTGTCTGTGGTTATTTCCTAATAAACGTTATTCAGCGGTAATAAACGAGTGCTAAACCCAGTGTGCTCGGTGTACAACATCACATGTCATTTCACCGTTGATTCACGGTTTTGAAAATGCAGCATTTCGCCTCATGCTAATGCTAACCGGAAATGAATAATTGTCAGAATAAAAGTATTAAGTTAATAGTTTAGTGAACTTCCGGTTTTTCAGAATAAAACTGATTTAAAGTAAATAGTGTATTTAATTCAAATTACGCCATACCAACATTGATTTTAATTTCTAACAATATATAAAGAGAAGCTGGAGGAGAGGATGTCTCGCCTGTCCTAACGCCGGGAGACACTCTCTTTAGAATACCTCTTTGCCATTTTGAGTAGTAGGCCATATTTTTGCAGGTGTGTTTATGTTTAGCCTGGAGGACCTGGTAGTCCAGTTTTCCACGGCTTTATTTTGTTTCCCATAGGGTTTATATTTGATTTCTGGTTAGGGGGGGGGGGAAGTTCTGGGTCCTACGGCCCGTGGTGTGGCTGGCTCGGGTTCCTTCCTTCTGTTTGTTTCCTTTTGGCCAGTCCTCCAGACCTCTTTTTGTTTCCCGTTTAGCTTGTGTGAGCAAACGGCTGATTATCAATAAATGCTCATTACCAAGTACCGGTTATTGTGTGTATTCTTCATGTGCGGGTCTCAACACGAGCCACTACCGCGGAGTAGAGGTTGGGGCCGTAACAACATGTCCAAGACACTGTGAAATGTACTTTGCACTTCAATGGAGTAATAAAAAGTTAAAATGGGCATTTTCTTTGTTTTTCTTTGTTGATTGAGCTGATTGAATTGTGTAGTTATGGTAAAATCCCAGTGAACTAGTCAGATTTACAATATATTATTGTATTATTTACATTTTTAGAAGAACATCCAGACACTTGCTGTCTACGGACTCACAAAGCAAAATCAACCTGAGAGAACAATTAGCTCCAAATATCGACATTGCAGTAATGAGCTCCCGTACAAAAATATCCCTGACAGACATGGCCGTCCCTCCCTACAGGCCGATCATGCAGACAGCGTGGGGCCTCACCTTGCAGAGGGGGCCTCATCTTGTGGAGGGTGCCTCAACTGAGTCGAAAATGCTCCGCACATATGCACTTATGCGGCGCAATCAGTGTGGCGCTCGAGAAACAGAGGGCCTCATCATATAACTTTGCGTGGGGGCCTCATGTTGGCCAGGGACGGCCCTGCTGACAGAAGACTTTATGTAGGATAATCTAGATTAAGATGTAATGAGGGAAATTCAAAACAAAACAGAAAACCATTAAAAAAAAACAGTAAAGATAAGGTTGAATAATGGTTTAAAAATGAGTTCTTTAGCTTTGATGCTTTCATAATTTCTCATTCCTTAAATCATCTAACATGTCTAATGAAAGGGAATACTAGTCTTTGTGATTTTAGTGTATTCTTCACAGCTATTTTCAGCCTGTAGTAGTAGTTTAGGAGACCTGAAATGGCCCGTACATATTAGTTTCATTAGCAATTTGAGGCCTACTTACTGGATTAACCTTCAAAATACATTTGTTGTCTTCTCTTGTCTGTGCCCATGTTTCTATGTAACTGAACAATCATTCGGATGCTGCTTTTAATTTTTCCTGATGTGCTTTCTCTGGTTTCCCAAATGCAATTAGATCCTTGTGTTAATCCAATCCCCAGTACCGATTGTTTGTTTGGCCATCTGCCTGCTGACCTGTCTGCCTGCCTGCTTGGATTTCCACTGCAGACTTGATGTCGGATGCACACACACACACACACACACACACCACACACACACACACACACACACACACACACACACACACACACACACACACACACACACACACACACACACACACACACACACACACACACACACACACACACACACACACCAGTTCAGCAGATGTGATGCACCTCACTGTGACTCGGTATAGCTGGAGGTGATGTAACAAAGCAAGTACAAGACATCAGCGGAGACTGAGTGAGCATGAGCCAACTAAATGTGCTGTCAGAGAAGAGGTCTGTTGCTCCTTGAAGGAAGTACAGCAGGAGCTCACAAGCTGTCATTATGTTCACCATGGCGACCCGACAGGACAGGCTGCTTATTTTCTTTCTCATCTCTGTGTTCTCTTGTAAACCTCTTGTTTGTGTTTTCTTCCTTCTGTCACTTTGTCAGGCTCGGAAAGACATCAGAGATCCAGCACTCATTTCAAACTTCACTTTGACATATGGCCAGTGTTCACTCTACTGTATATTTCAATATTTACATAAAATATATTGCTTACTTGAAAATGAAAAAGTGGCCCTTCAACTTTGATAAAATGCCTTTTTAATAATGTCGATCAAGGGGCTCTTATCTAAAAAAATATAACAATATAAATCTTTTAGGATTTAGGTAATAGCAACCAAAAACTGTTACACCGTTACATCTAAAGGCCCTGACACACCAAGCAGTCACCAGAGAACTCGCTGACGCTCTTGGCCATGTGTCGCACTGGAACACACCGCAAAGACTTCAGCCGAGCACGTACGAACTGCGCATGCGTGAGTGGCAATAACTCTCCTTACCAGCAGGCGGCGGTAGTGTGTATTCGTCATTCAAAAGAGGCAACAACCGGAAGACAGAGAAGAAGAACAGACTACGTGATATAAACCAGAGCCATATAATAGAAGAGTTACGACATCTCCGTTAACTCCGATGTGTCACTACCAAGCCCCCAGGAAGTGCGCCGGACTCAGATGAAAATATTCGTGCTGGCCAAACGGCGGTACTACACTTTCGTTTGGTTGCCAGGCCCGGAAACACTTTTTCCTATTGACTTACATGGGGAAAGAGTGGTCTGTAAATCGTTGGATAATTTTTTTTAAACTAAATAAACTACCCAGTATGAACACTTGTATAGCCCTTATTAAAAACATTTGTTCCTCAAGTTGTAATAATGTGCTAATAACGTTATTCTGAGAGTTATTTCCCTCTGCATTATGAACGCGCATCTAACTATGGAGTCAGATTTGGGTCAATATTCTAGCGCGCAAAACAAGCTACTCACGAGCGGAAAATGTGCTTTTACACGCGCATAAAATGACTCGCGCGCAGATTAAACCCCCGCGAGCGGCTATGCGAGACAGCCCTCTTGCTCCCTCGCGGGAGTGTCAGCCTCACTCGCTCGCGGAGTCTGTCTACGCCATGGATGTATAATAAGAACTGGATACAGCGTGGGAGGCGGGGCCTCATTAATTCCTATGAGAGCTGCTCATTAGCGCATGATGATAAAATGGCCCAACTTTTGAGAGAGTGAAACATCACAGATTACCCAGCATGCCTGAGAAGTACCCGTATGTGCACTCATAGAGCATGCGCAACTTTAACCAAAATGCTCGTTCACATCAAGCACGTCAATTTGCGTACATGAGTAGTAGTACTAATGCCACTTTCGTCTCATTAGTATGCATAGAAAGTGACAGGTCACACCTATAAGTCCCGCCCCATTCCGCCAGAAGTCCCGCCCCCACTTCCGCCGGAAGTCCCGCCCCTATGGATCCCGCCCCCTTCTGACTAAGCCCCGCCCCTTCCGTGGATGTCCCGCCCCCACTTCCGGTTTTACAAAATAAAATAAAATAATAATTTAAAAATGAGAAAAATAAAAAAACACTTCCCCGCCCCCTCACCCCCTCTCCCGTTATGGGGGTTGGATAAATAAAAGCCAGTCGTCTTTGTCACTCTTCGATATTTTTCAAGTCGAGAGAAATGACAAAGAGACGTCTTGATATGGGGTTAATCTGCGAGACACCGGTGACAACCTACAGCCATCCGTTGGGTGCTCCAATCAAGAAAAGATTGCGGTTTGTATGCCGTCTCCGAACGCCTCCAACCGATGAACTTCAGGGAGAATGGACTCTGGAAAATGGCGATGTTTGGGGTTATGCATTCAACTATGTAGCGAATGAATTGCATTTCTACAACCTAAAGAAGGGGGAAATGTACGGACCCCAGAGTGCTAAAGCGACGCTGACCTCGACAGATTGGGCTGTGTTAACTCTGGTGTCTTCCAGAGAGCTCCACCCCACCACTGGATTGGAAGAAGGAGTGCATCAAGAAAACATAGTGGAACCAATGGTGTACAAGATTTTTGCAAAGAAAAGTCAAGAAACGCAGACAGCAGGCGAGATCAAAAAAGAGTTTGCACCGCTGCCCCTCAAGGTGGAGGAAGTGGAAGGAGATATTTCCCCGCAGCCAGAAGTGAAAAGAATCCTGTCAAGCACCGTATGGGAAACTAAAAGCGGACCCTCTGGGCGCTGGTATTACCGCTCAAGCCGTGTGGTGACGTTGGGTAAGGACCCCTGGGATGATTTTGTTTTGGAGTATTTCAACTCTACATGCGGGGTTTTTCAGACATCCTTGCGTGTGCCTCTGACTGCTTGGCTGAAAATGATTGATGAGAAATCTGTAAAGCTTAAAGAACTTTTTAAACAGAGTCAGACATCGATCGACATTATACTGGTGAAAAAGACCCTCACTTATGCAGACGACTCCGCCCCCCAACCAACATAACAAGTCCCACCCCACCTCAACAGATCATTTAAAACGAAGGACCCCTCAAGAACGTTCTGTGATCAACAACCATGGATCTGAAAAAAAACAACTCTATCACCGCAAGCTGCAGCCTGGATCAAACGCCTACAGGACCGCCATCCTCACCAACAATTTGGACACCAGATCTCGACAACTATATGGCGGGTATTGATATCACGGGGTGGCTGGATATGCCTCAACCTCCATCTACTCCATCCGAGTCTCCAGGGGAATCAGCAGTAGTAGGCGTTGATATGCCATGCTATACTCGTGTTCCAGAGGTTGATGCTACAGAACGTGAAAGGACAGCTTCGTTCCTGAATACGGTAAAAGCTGTTGTAGTTCATCTGCTGGATAGGGTCGTGCATCTGTACAGAAAGGAAAAATGTTACGGATGTCAAGTCGATCATCCCAGTCAATTGCAGCACGAGTGTTTGTTTCCGACCGAAGAATACTATCTGGATATAAATTATGACGATGTGATAAAGAGACTGTGGACCGTTCGTTTCATTCCAGCCATTCGGGAGGCTCTACACCAAAGCCAGCTTCATGTGTCAGAGAGGAGAGTCTTTGGAGCTACCAAGGCGATTCTGCACAATCTCAGAAACACCAGACTCTTTGAGGCTAAAATCGAGAAGATTTACGGCCAGCTTGGGCCTTTTGGCAGCAATAGGAAAAACAAATTTGATACTTTTTCGTTAAAGTATGTTTTATATTTTACTTCTTTTAACATGTTTTTTTTTATACATGTGTGACATATCAATAAAATGCTTTGCAAGAAAAACTTTTGTACTCATTACCTCAACGGGGTGTAACAGGAAACATGTCTGAGAAACGTGCTATGCATAAAGTGTATTACACTCCTTCTAATCCAGGGAGTTTAGGAGGTGTGGATAAACTCCATAGAGCTGTACAGAATGAAATGGGTAAACAAATAAATGTAGAGAAAGTCAGAGAATATTTATCTGAGCAGGATGCATATACTTTTCACAACCCGGCTAGGGTGCATTTTGTAAGAAACAGAGTTTTCGTACTTAGACCGCTGCAGCAATTTCAAGCAGATCTCTGCGATATGCAGTCGCTGTCCGAATATAATGATGGTTTTAATTATTTGTTAACAGTCGTAGATGTATTTTCGAAAAAAGCCTATGCTCAAGCATTAAAGAAGAAGACAGGTATTGAGGTTACCAAAGCCTTTGATACAATTTTAACACACAGTGAGATCCCTAAAAAGATACAAACAGATGCGGGGAAAGAATTCTTTAATAAAGTTTTCCAAAACTTATTGAAGAAAAGAGGTATACAACATTATGCAACCGCCAGTGATATGAAGGCATGTGTGGTAGAGAGATTTAACCGTACGCTGAAAACTAAAATGTGGAGGTATTTTACAGCTAAAAACACTCATAGATATATAGACGTCTTACCCGAACTACTTGAAAGTTACAATAATAGTTATCACCGAAGTATTAAAATGACGCCACTGCAGGTAACCAAGGAAAATGAGGCTCAAGTGTTTCGGAATCTATATAACCCCTCCAGCCTTCGTAAAAAAGCTGCTGTCAAAATGAACTTTAAGGAGGGGGAGCTTGTAAGGATATCCAAATTGAGAGGAGTATTCGATAAAAAATATGAGCAGAGTTATACGGACGAATTATTTACGGTGTCTGAAGGCTTACCTCGGCAGCCACCTGTTTACAAGCTCAAAGATTATGATGGAGAAGAGATCAAGGGGACTTTTTATGAGAAAGAGTTACAAAAAGTGAAGATAACTAATGACAAGGCTTTTCAAGTCGAGAAAATTCTAAAAAGGCGTGTGGTGAGAGGGAAAAAACAAATGTTTGTATCTTGGCATAATTGGCCCGAAAAATTCAACAGCTGGGTTGATGCTGGCGAAATCAAAGATGTATAAAAGCAAACAGAATCAACGCTCAGTCCTTCATTACAGCCATGGAGATAAATGAAGGGTTCTACATTACGCTGCCGTCTAATGCCAGCCTGGAGGTATTTCAAAACAATACAAGCTCTAGTTATCAGGTGAACCTGGCACAACCTTTACACTTGGATGGTTCGTGGCAGGTCGCCCTGACAGAAATATCATAATCACACACCTGGTATAACTTACCTACGGAAGCAGCCTTTTTTGAGTGGATAAAGAAAGCAAAACTCCCCGACATATCCCCGACTAGCAAGTTAAGGCTTCATATATTTAGAGCTGGTTACTATAGTAGCATAACTCAGCTCATAGAGGAACTTGAGTCCTGCTTCAAAAAAATTGACTGATGTCAGTTTACACTATAGTCCAATTCACAGGAAAATCGAATTTCTAGGAGGGGCCCAATATCGTTTCTGCTTTCCAAAAACCATCGCTTATATGCTTGGAATACAACCAGACCAGTGGCTCAAATTTGATGATAAATCAGCAGCCTATCCAGCGGATATAAATGATGGCTCAACACATCTATACTGCTATAGCAATGTGGTCAGTCACCAGCGGGTAGGTGACGCTTTTGCTCCTCTCTTGAGAACCGTAGATATAAGAGGAACATTCGGCGATACAGTAACTCAGTATTTTAATCCTGCATACTACTTGCCGGTAACAAAAACACACATCGAGAATATAAAGGTAGAAATAAAAAACGACCAGAACAAACCAGTAAAGTTCACCTACGGAAAAAGTGTAGTGAAACTTCATTTCCGACCCTCAAAAGCAGGGCAATCTTTTACAAAACGATGATTCATCAAGACCCCCAACATTTTGTGAGTTACTATGAAAATCAAGCGGGGGGATCCCTGCCTGGTTTTTATGGTGCACCGGTGATGTACGGGCGAGGCATTGGCTCTATATTTTCGAGATTATTTCGTTTTGTCGCCCCCCTGGTGAGAAAAGGGTTCGCCATAGCTAAACCTCATCTGAAATCGGCGGCCAAAAATATTGCATCAGATGTTATCAGTAAGGCTGTCCATAGATTCGGCCGCCAATCAGACCCCGGATCTCAAGAAGGATCAGGTGGTCTGATGGTTTTGGCAAGAAGGGCCAGGAAGAGACCTCCAGGCAAACGGGTTCCGAGGGGTGTCAAGAAAGGAAAACACTCAGTCAAAAGAAAATCATTAGGGAAAAAACACCCTCGGAGAAGGAACGTATTGGGGAGAGATATATTTTAGAATGTTAAATATGGCTCTTTTACATCATAAATCTGCTGAATGCAGCATGGCAGAGCTGGATTTATTTTCAGCCCCAATGACGCAACTGTCTATAGATGAAAAACACTACACAGAGGTCCTTCCGTTGTCTGCCATTACGGAGGACGGACCCATAGAATTTTTTATCCCCGGGGACGGAGATAAATACCTGGATATGAATGACACCTTGATACATCTTAGGATCAAAATAACCAACGCAGATGGGACTAATCTGGCAGCTGATGCCCCCGTGGCCCTAGTTAATTACCCTCTGAATACAATTTTTAGTCAATGCGACGTTATTCTAGGGGACAGACTAATTTCTCAATCCAGTTCGACTCATCCTTACAGGGCGATGATTGAAACGTTATTGAATTACTCTGATTCTACTTTAAAAACTCAGTTCACAGCCGGCTTATTTTATAAAGACACCGCGGGATCTATGGACTCTATAGTCATAGCCAATGGACCAAATAAGGGACTGGTAAAGAGGGCCTGATTCACAGCAGAATCTCAGGAGCTTCACTTGATGGGTGCTTTACACACGGATATATTTTTCAGCGAGAGGCTTCTCCTGAACTCTGTAGATTTGAGAATCAAACTCACCAGATCTAACGATGCCTTTACTCTCATGTGTGCAAATGACTCTACATACCGTCTAAAAATACTGGGGGCTTCACTTTTTATCAAAAAGGCCACAATCACGCCTGCAGTGCGTTTAGGTCATGCTGCGGCTCTGCTGAGAGGTAACGCCCTCTACCCCCTATCACGGGTGAATCTCAAGACATATAGTATACCGGTGAATTCTAGAATATGCAACCAAGAAAATCTCTTTTTGGGTAATATGCCCAAGTACATAGTATTGGGTATGGTAAATCACGAAGCCTTCACCGGAAGGAGAGAGCTTTCACCTTTTAATTTCCTTCATAATGATATGGAATACCTTGCTCTGTGTCAGGATGGCAGGCAAGTACCGGCCAAAGCATTTCAACCCCAATTTAACCGGGGGTCGTCAGTCAGAGAGTTTTACAACATGTTAACTGCTACAGGGAGACACATGAAAGACTTACCTCTAAGTATAGACAGAGATGATTTCAAACAAGGATACTCTTTATTTGTGTTTAATTTAACTGCGGCGGAGGACGCCGACGCCTTATCTCCCATCACAAGCGGTAGTTTAAGATTGGAAATGAGGTTCAGAGTACCGCTGCCACAGACTACCACTTTAATCGTATATTCTTGTTTTGATTCGATTCTGGAGATTAATTCAAAACGACAAGTGCTGGTAGATTATTACTAAGAAGACTACAACATGAATAATCACCAATTGGATAGTCTCCTGCAGCATATGGTGGGGGACTCTTTTGGGGGGGTATGGGCCTCAGACCAGCTACCCCGAGTAAAACAATTATTTAGATGCCCTGTATACATGATTGTAAACACCCACCCCTCCCACATGCCCGGAGAACACTGGCTAGCAGTGACTTTAGAGGAAGGGGAAGGAACTTTTTTTGATTATTTCGGATTTCCCCCCGATTTGAGTCATTATCCTAAAAGCATCCTGCAATTTCTAGAAACACAATGTGAAACTATTTTATACCATAACCGGCAATAACCGAACTTTATTAGCTAATTTGTACAACTTGAGGAACGAATGTTTTTAATAAGGGCTATACAAGTGTTCATACTGGGTAGTTTATTTAGTTTAAAAAAAAGTATCCAACGAGTTATAGACCACTCTTTCCCCATGTAAGTCAATGGGAAAAAGTGTTTCCGGGCCTGGCAACCAAACAGAAGTGTAGTACCGCCGTTTGGCCAGCACGAATATTTTCATCTGAGTCCGGCGCACTTCCTGGGGGCTTGGTCAACGCGCATGTGAAAAGTTTCTGGCACTTTGGGGCGGAGCCACTGGACTTTGATTGACAGCTGCCAGGAAGCCCGGAGTTGCCAGGTTTGATAAATGCCTGAACTACCAAGAGCCGAGGAGTGACAGCTGCAAGATCAGTTGGATGAGATTGAATGGTAAATGTGTCCATAAAAAACTATTATATTCGTAAAGTGTACAGCTAATATATATATATATTAATTAATTTTATATAAAACAATATATTGTTGAGTGGGCTGTATCTGTCGAAAACTGCTAGCTACTGTCTGCTGTATGCACCTCCCTTACGAAATGAACTATAAATGACCTATAGTATTACTATAGTATATTATAAGAGTTGTATAGTGTCCTATAGTAAGTTTGTAGAGTTCTGTAGTATTTTTCACCAGCTATTGTATTACTATAGTTTTTTCTGTAGTGCCATTTTATTAGCTATAGTAGCCCTATACTATTTCAATAGTAATACTCTGTATCTAGATCTTTGTAGTATTCCTATATTATTTTAAATAGTATAACTATAGTATAATATATAGTGTTTCTGTAGTTGTTTTTTAAACCAACTTTTACCATTCAATCTCGTCCAACTGATCTTGCAGCTGTCACTACTCGGCTCTTGGTAGTTCAGGCATTTATCAAACCTGGCAACTCCGGGCTTCCTTGCAGCTGTCAATCAAAATCCAGTGGCTCCGCCCCAAAGTGCCAGAAACTTTTCACGCGCGCGTAGACAGACTTCCGCGAGGCTGACACTCCCGCGAGGGAGCAAGAGGGCTGTCTCGCATAGCCGCTCGCGGGGGTTTAATTTGCGCGCGAGGGTCATTTTATGCTCGTGTAAAAGCACATTTTCCGCTCGTGAGTAGCTTGTTTTACGCGCTAGAATATTGACCCAAATCTGACTCCATACAAACCCACGGGACCGCGCCGCAGTGTTGCCAACTTGGCGATTTTCTAGTTAAATTTGGCGGATTTCCAAACCCTCCGGTGACTTATTTGTGTCAAAAGTGACTAACGACTAATCTAGCGATTTATAATGGTGTTATTAGCGACTTTTCTGGTGTTTGGAGACTCACGTTGTTCTGCAGTTAACGAGCCGCGGGTGCTGTCGTGAGCCCCGCCTCCCTCCCATAGTACTCACAGGCGCTCAGACTGACAGTTGCCTGGCCGCAGCAGAGCTACTGCTGCAGTCAGAGCAGAGGAGACAACCACACTCCCCCGCGTCGAAACTGCAAATGAATTGCGCATGCGCCAACTGCCAAGCCGTCCTGGTTTTGAGCGGGATTTAAATGTTGAATGTAAATGTTTCTTCACTCACTTTCACACTATAATAAATAACTGCCTTTGCTTTGCCTCACACAGCCTCAGTCACTCAATCACCTCGTCCACTGTGTGTGTGCCTCTCTGTGACAAGCTAAACATCATGGCACAGTCTAAATTGTATTCTCAAAAATACAGAAAGGAGTGGGAATCAAACCCTGAGTATAAAGGATGGTTGAAGCCATTTATTGGAGATGACACACGGGCATACTGCCTTTATTGTAAGGGGGATTTCTATGCCAACCTGTCATGTTAAAACCCCAAAACATACTCAAAAGGCAAAGACATTTCTGATCTACTGTCGTCTGGATTTAACTCCGGTGGTTTCAAGTTTTGATCCTTGAAGGGTTGGGAACGTTTTTTGCCTACAGCCGCCATTACATGATATGCAAATTAGGCGATGACGTCATTTAGCGACTTCTGGCGACTTTTCGGACAGCCAATAGCTACTTTCCTTACTATGGAGTTGGCAACACTGCCGCGCCGCCCGGCACGTTCATTACGTGTCCCGAACAATCAGAGCACACTGTGCTCACAGGAAGGGTGGGGGCTGGAGCTATTGGAGCTACAACGAGCCGTTAAAGGCAGAGAGTGAAATTCAGTGAATAGCCTACACGTAGTTTACAGAGATGCTGTTTGAGAAACCAATGTGAGTTGCGTTTATCTTTACCCATGGATGCACATAAGAACGGACCCATATCGTCTTACTGCCATGATGTGCCATCCCACGGAGCTGTAATAATGGATATATTGCACATGTTTGCTGTAATTCATTATCATACTACATGGGCTGTATGATTAAATCTTGTACCGTAAATGTTGTATTAAATAAAGTTAATATTACTTATTATAAGTATATATATATATATATATATATATATATATATATATATATATATATATATATATATATATATATACACACAGTGCAATAATTATTTCATGCTAAATGAAGCTCTGTTTCTTGGATATCACTAGATCCTGTTACAGCGTAATATAAGTACATAACGATTGATGTGTATGTAAGGTAACATCCTTGACAGGCGTTAAGGTGTTGCTGTTGCGCAGCAAATTGTTGTTTTTGGTCCATTGTGGGACACCGTATTTCTCTTGTTGTTCTGGGTGCGGCCGCCATCTTGGCGCTAATGTTTATATTTACTCCGCAAAAGGTGAGCAGTGTTAATGGCGGCAAATAATTGTACACATTATTATGTTAAAAACGTCCAAACATTCCATTTATTTAATTAATGGGTTAGTTTAAATGTTTATTTACCCGTTTGTTTATGTTTGGGAGTGAGATGTTTATGTTTTGTCCGTTCATTTGGTTATTGTATTGGTTAGCATGTAGCTAATGCGCTAATGTTTATATTCACTCCGCAAAAGGTGTGTCAGAAGAGCTGCCATTGTGAAGAATAAATCGCTACTCAGCGTCTCCACCGCAATCCGATCTGGGGGGTATACTACGAAGCAGGATTTTCGCTTAGCCGGCTAAATTCAGGGTAAACTCCGGCTTTCCGGTCCTACGAAGCTGGTTCTCTTTTTAGCAGGCTAGATCTCCATGGTAACTTATGCTTAGCGGCAGTGGTGTAGTGGGGATTTTTTTACTGGGGGGACGCTATTTTAATTAGGTCATCCCAAACAATGCCACACAAGTGCGCAAGTGCGCAGTGCATTCACAAAACGGGCAGACAGGTCCACAGAAACTACCGGTATGCTTAGTCCTACTTTAGTTACTGTACTGCAAAAAGCAGACGTCGCTGCGCTCAACACACACACAGACTCAAAACCATGGACACACTGGCACATAAACAATGTATAGGCCTAAATTGCATAAGCTACAGTATTGCAACTAAGCAGACAGCGCTGCTTCTCTCTCTCTCTCTATCTCCACTTTCAAAATCTATTTAAACTCACAACAAACAAACAAAATTCCCAAAGTTGTCCTGAAATTAACTTATTAAATAAACAAAACCAAAAATATAGCCTACTTATGCAAACAACATTGAATCTGGACTTGAAATTATTCTGATTAGGCCCAGCCTAATCAGAATAAGCAGACAGCGCTGCCACACACACACACACACACACACACACACACACACACACACACACACACACACACACACACACACACACACACACACACACACCTTCCTTGCGTTTTGAAGACTGATACATCCGAAATGGATGAACACACTTTGCAGCCCAGTTTCCCAGCTTTGCAGTCTATCCACGGGTATTCCTCTTGTTTCCTCCGCCACATCTCCTCCGTCCATACCTCTGGGAAAGCTGAGCTTGAGCTAGTAGCCAGGGCAACGTTGCTAGCATAGCTAACGTTAACGTTAGTGCTAGCATTATCCACGTCTTTAGGCGGCTCTTCTGGTGATGTAGGAGGCTACTAGTAGCAGCTTCACTTGTAGCTTCGGTGCTGCTAGCCTCTTTCTTTTTGTGAATGATATTCTTTTTAGAAAATAAGTCAAGTATAGAATGTTTGCCTGCCTTTGTAGAGCTTTCTCGTTGGCGTTCTTGACGGAAAGAGCTGCCGCCAAATCACTGACTCACCCCCAGCTCGCCGCGGGGTCACGACCGTGATGACGAATCATCATTTTTTAAGGAAATCGTTTTTGTTTTTTTATTATAATTACTGTGAAATGTATTATGTTTTTGTCATTATTACAACACATACACACTTGCAACTGATAACACTGGCAATGATTTTATATTTATTAGACTATTAAAAAAAAGATCATGTTCCAAATAAGTGGGGGTATGGCGTACCCCCGCGTCCAACGGCCACTACACCACTGCTTAGCGGCTAACCTGGTCGGGACCAGGTTAGGTTGCAGGCTAAGAGCTCAACTCAGTGAAAGCACTGCCTGCTGACCAATCAGAGCTCAGTGTGCGGAGTTTAAAGCGATCAAGTCATATTACAGGAGAAAGGAAATACAGAAAAGCTGCCGTCGCAGGAAAGACGGCCGGCAAAAATCACCGACTGTGTGAACGTGAACATTAATAGAATATCACCTCCCATCTTCAGAGCAATCTGACTATTATAACATTAGCATTAAGAAAGCTTACTTAAATATCTGCCACAACATAAGTAACCAGATCAGAGTAACATTAAGTAGCCTACAGTCCGCGGCATATCACTTCATAATGTATCATATATTTTCTTATCTAATTCAGCTGAGCCGTATCTGGCCGTGCAACACTCACAGTGTCACATAGGCCTACTGTATGCAGAAGTATTATTTTAAGCAACACATTAAGTTGACGAAACACTCGAGACAAATGTAGGCTAATTAAAGTCAGATCGTGTCTTAGACGGGGCAGTGATATCATAAACCTGTTAATGTACGCATTCAAACACTTTCTTTTGCCAGCTGTATTCACCTTGCAGGTGCAGCTATATGGCTTTTATCCTGGATAAAGTGTTTAAGTCATGGATGTTAAAGTTTAACTTCTTCATTTTTGACTAGTATTAAAGTTCACTTTTCATTCAGGAAGTATGACGCTGCGCTGTCAGTATGCTTCTCCATGTTTGTGATTGGTCGAATGCTCCAGATACCACCCCTTTCATGTGAACGCGCACCTAACTAGATAGGACACGGCTGGCTTGAGCGATCCACTTGATAACCAGCGTCGTAGTACAGTTTAGCGAGAGCGCGTATGTTTTGGATTAGGCCAACCGGCTAACTCAAACATATCCAGATTAGGTTGAACCAGCTTCGTAGTATAGGCCCCTGCTGTGTCCTGTTTTCCACCCCTCTGCATAACATCCCATCACCAATAACAAACACAACGCAGAGTCCCATGGTGTTCAGAGAGGCTACGGGACATTTGGGTTACATCTTTGGTGCCGTGACCCGGATTGTGGTGCTCCGAGACTGCTGAGAAGGAGAGACTGATGGCAGTACCCCCCCCCACACGTTGCCACTGTGTTGAACTGTATGTACTAGGCTGGTGAGTGAACAGCTTGTTGGACTGAGCTATTATCATCTGTGAAGCTGTATTGGCAGGAAATTCACCTTCTCCAATATATCCTTTAAAGGCTGTGAACCTTGCTGTTTTCTTTCGAGAAATGTTCCTGTTATTATAGCAACTTCACCACTACTTGAATGGTTAAAGAGTATATTGTGTGTGAGACCACTCTGCAACGAATATTAAGCTATTGTTGCCAGTTTATCTCATATATATTCTTATTGAGCAGTGTTCTAGATGTAATTTAATTACGAGCTGATATTGTGCTAGACATTATAATTTGTATTGATTGTTTTGACTCATTACAATACACTAGAAATAACATTTCCACATAAACACAAGTTAACACACAAACAGATGTGGAGTGCTCGTACAGATTCCCCATCAAAGCTTGAGGCATCAGGCCTGCAACCTCTCCCTGGGCCTGCAATGAGCCTCAACTATGACTCCCCTATTAAAACACACACACACCTCTTGAGTGAAGGGGCATCCGCTGACACAAGCACAACGAACCACCAGCTATCAGTGAGGCCAAAACTCACCAACCAGCCCAACAGGTTTGCAAATGCTTCACTACAGTTTGATACTGAAGACCACCGGATCAGCTGGAACCCCACAGACTCAGGCTTGCATAATACCCCACAACCCCTAATCCTATCACCTTATACTGATCGCTGTGTTACTCCAGCTCATGTATCTTCATTTCCAGGCCCTGGAGCTTCAATACAGGTACCTCAGCTCTGTTTTTCGACAACAGCCCTAGCCCGGGTCCAAGTCACCAGACTAACAGGTCTGATTATGGCAGACTGGGTGCAGCCGCTTCTCAGCCAGTGATACAGTCAACGATGGTCCCTGCCCCCCCACCCCAAGTCAGTGTGTATGAACCCACAGCTATTGTACCACCTCAGAGCTTCCCGCTCAACGCCTACCCTGAAATGCGAACTATGCAGCAGCCCAACATAAATCCTCCAATTAACCCCCCTTATCCAACCGAGGCCATTCAGCGTAACTCCCATGTCTACACCAGCTATGCATATCCCGCTCCTGAACCCCAAGTACCCGCACCAAGGTGTGAAACACCATAAACAATTAACAGTATGAATAACCCCCCTGCTGCTGGGCAGACCCTCCGATGGTCAGATTATGAACGAACCCCCCAATCACATATGTCACAAGCTGCTGTCCATTATCCACATGACCTGACTCAAAGTGAAGGACCCCCGAGGCTACATTCAGTCACCAGTGCATGGGGCCCCAACATGACAGCGCCCAACCCCCTGAATGTAACTTATGCAGCTCACACCCAAGCCCCTGCTCCAAGGATGCCTGCTTCGGACCATCAAGTCAGCAGTAATCGCCCTGTCCTCCATCAGTCCGCGCCCTTACCTCCATATCCCACTCACCACACTCAACCCGGTCTATCTGAGCCACTGCAAAGGACTCCTGGCAGAGCCCTCACCCACCCAAGCATTCCACTGCCTGCCTATGGTGGCTTCATGCAGACCCATCAGGTGAAGAATGTCCAAGTCTTCACTGGCAATGCTGACAGTAAAATGCTCATAGAGGACTGGATTCGTGACCTGCAGTACCTTCTGGAGGCAGTAGAGCTTCCCATGCACCTCCGCTTCTCCACTGCTGTGCGACACCTGGGTGGTGAGGCTAGGAAGCTGGTTCTGAACCTACCCCCCCATGATCAAACCCCTGAGAAGGCATTTGAAGAACTGAGGGCAGAGTACGGTGACACACAGGGCTCGCTAGATCCACTGGCTGACTTCTATGAGCGTAGCCAGAGGTCCGGAGAATCTCCCTGCTCTTATGCTATAGCGTTGGAGGCAATACTGCGGGCTGTCGAAGAAAGTCAAAGAGGGGGCAGGCCTTTCCCTGACCGAGATTGCAAACTTACCCGACAGCTCCTAAGAGGGCTTATTGATGAGGAAGTCTACACGAGGATTTCACCTATGAAGCCCCTGCTTTTCAGTTTCCGAGAGCTTCAAACTGAACTCAGAAACCTAGCAAAAGAGTCTAAAAGGTTCCAGTCACAAAACAAGGCAAAGAAAACATACACCCAGATGCATGTTACAACAGAGGGTACTAATGTAAGGGCAGAAAGGTCAAAGAATACCTCAGAGTGGTCAGAGTTGACAGAGATGGTCAAGAGATTGGCTGTTAACCAAGAGGAGCAGATGGCAAAGTTGTCTCGTCTGGAGTCAAGAGTTGCTGCTTCACCCACGGTTCCTCCAAGGGTTCAGCCACCCCCTAGAACTGCAATCCAGAGTTCAAGTTTTGTATGCTACCGGTGTGGGAAGGAAGGACATACAGCCCGTGTCTGCAGAGCAGTGCTCCCAGATCCCAATCCGGCCTGGGCACGCCAACCACAGCCTATGACCCCTGCGGAGGAGAACAGGCCTAACTCAGCTCAGCATTTAAACACTTAGAGCCCATGGTAACCGGGGCAACCATGGACGGGCAGCGAGGAACCCCCAAAGCAAGTCAAAAAATCAATTGGTGGAAAAGAGGGCACCCCCTTAGTAGGCCCACGGAACGAGGGTGAGGTTGAAGTCAATGGAATGAAGTGCAAAGCTCTCATCGACTCTGGCTCTCAGGTAACCAGTATTACTCACAGATATTGGTTCAACTACCCTGCCCTGCAGAACCAAAAGCTGCAGCCTTCTAAAGTACCCATAGAGGGTGCAGCAGGTCAAAGTGTGTCCTACTATGGTGTCCTGCAAATTGACTTGAAAGTGCTGGGAAAAGAGTTCAAAACTGTGCCTGCTTTTGTTGTCCCTGATTCTGATTATCGCTCCTCTGTTCCATTGCTTGTGGGAACGAATGTCATTCGGGCCTCGAGGAGTCACCTCCAAGCAACCTACGGCCAGCAGTTTCTTCACCGAGTCAAGGAAGACCACCCGGAGTGGTACACCACTCTACTGGAGATTGGCAGCACCGACCGTGAGGCAACAAGGCAAGGCAAGGCAAGGCAAGGCAAGTTTATTTATATAGCACTTTTCAACACAAGGCAATTCAAAGTGCTTTACAAAAAATGAAAGAGATTAAGAAAATGGCATTTAAAATCAGTCATTAAAAAGAAAAGCTAATAAAATAAACATTAAAAGAAAAAATACATGGATAAAAGTTACAGTGCAGTCAATTAAACATTAAAAGAAAAAAAAGTACATGGATAAAAGTTACAGTGCAGTCTAAGATATGAATAGTTCAATTAAAGGCAGCGACAAAAAGAAAAGTCTTCAGCCTGGATTTAAAAGTAGTCAGAGTTGTAGCGGACCTGCAGGTTTCTGGGAGTTTGTTCCAGATATTTGGAGCATAATAACTGAACGCTGCTTTACCATGTTTAGTTCTGACTCTGGGGACAGAAAGCTGACCAGTCCCTGAAGACCTGAGAGATCTGGATGGTTCATAATTTAGCAGGAGGTCAGAAATGTATTTTGGGCCTAAACCATTCAGTGCTTTATAAACCAGCAGCAGTATTTTGAAATCTATTCTATACAGATGACAAGGTGGGCCCTGCTGTGTATACCGGGCGCAAGATTCAAATTCCCGCAGGAAAAGAGAAGAACTTGAGGTGTGAGATCAAAACGGGCCCACGGAGAAAGACTTATGGCGCGTTTCCACTGCAGCGGGTAGCTCGCTTTAAGCGCGCCGAGCCGTGCGGGGCCTGTTTTTGGTTGCGTTTCCACTTGGCCTAGTTTTGGCCCGAGGCTACTTTTTCACCCTTTTTCTGGCCCGACTAAATCGTGGTTCTATCGAGGCCAACAAGCGGGGCCAACAACCGGGCGGAATATGCTAAACTAGTGACGACTGCTGATTGGTCAGAGAGAATCGTCACAATTCTCGCGCGACTTAATCCCTAGTGTCGCATATATTAAGGGATGCTTGCAGCATTTTTGTAAACCTAAGAAAATGGCAAAGAAAAACATACCGTGGTCGATTGACGAAGTTGCGACGTTCCTCCAGCTGATTGCAGATGATAAAATCCAGCGGGAGCTCGACGGCACAACTCGCAACCTAAAAGTTTTTCAGGAGGTCTCTGCACTGTTGTCCGAGCGCGGATTCTCAAGGACTTTCCAGCAGTGTAGGGAAAAACTGAAAAAGCTTAACGGCCGGAGTGGTTCAGATAGGAAAAGCTGGAAGTGGTTCGACCTGTTGGACGCTATTTATGGCCATAGACCGGCCAACGTTGGGAGGGAGGGAGGCCTGGACTCTGCAACCGCGTTACTGGAGTCCCTGCATGGTAAGTCTTTGCTAACGCTCTGTTATTTGCTTGAAAGCGTTGTGTCCCTATCTATTCTAAAGCTCACTTCTAACAAACAAGTCTTTTATCCTTACATTTATGTTCAACAACCCATGCTTTTATGGAGCCCCGAAGAGCTACATAGCTAGCTGGCAGATAGCATTAGCTAGAGCTATTGTTTGCTAACACCACATGCGCCATTGTTTAGGTTCTTCTTTTCTACAGTTGTTGTTGCTATTTAGTATTGTGCTACAGTAGTTTGTGGAATTAACAAGTCATGTTGCTGTTCTAGATGATGCCATTGGGACTAGTGAGGAGGAACAGTCCCGAACAACGGGTGGTGGCAGTGTTCCGTCCTCAACATCATCAGAACACACCTCAACTCGACCACAGTCGAGGAACCGACACCAACGCCGAGTGCCATCACGACATCGCAGCATGTGGTTCTAGGTAAGAAATAGGCATGGCAAAACGACTGGAATTGTGACTTTTTTTTAAACTTTAGATCATCCATCGTCATTAAGTAAAATAAGCTATACCACTGTGTGGAAATGCTCTGTTACAAACTAGCTAGTACGCAGCTAGTACAATTGTGTGTGACATCCTATTATATACATATACATTATCAACAGGCTGGACATAATGTAATTCACTTTCACAATCATTGTAAACATCTATAACTGTCTTTAGTTCATCCTTACTGTTGTTCTGCTTATACATTGTATTGTATCCTTGTGTGACCTGTACCTGTCCTGTGTTTTTCATTGTTATTGCTAATTCTTATTGCTATAATTATCTTATCGTCATACAGGCAAGAGGAAACGAGGAGGAGACGAGCACATTGCACAGCAGGCACGGCACCATGAACAGAGCCTGGCCCAGGTGGATCGGCACTGGCAGCTGACCATGGAGGCTGTTGCCCGGGCGAGGGAGGAGGAAATGGCCTTGAGAAGGGAGGAGAACGCTCAAACTCATGCGTTTAACCTGGCCTTCCTGCGCACTCTCGGCCAGGTTCTAGGGGGCAGCCGACGTGGCCCGTCTCCTCAGGAAGACGAACCACCTCTGTAATTTTAATATTATTCAGTTTCATCTCTCTTGTTTTTGTTAATTTGTAAATGCAACATTTATACTTTCTTGTTTATTTCTTATCTTTCCTTTTTTTTTTTTTTATAATGCCATATCTATTTTTGCTGCTGCAATACAAACATTTTTTATTTGTATTTGTACAATGCCATGCCTTTTATGCTGCTGCAACAAATATATATATTTTTTTATTTCTATTGTACATACAATGCCATGCCTTTTTATGCTGCAACAAAAAACACTTCCCAAATTGGGATTCAATAAAGTACTTCTCATCTTATCTCTTGTTGATAAATGCATAATCTGATTAACAAACTGATTTCCGTGAGCATGTAAACAAAGTCACTGGATGGCCACTCACACACAAAATTACAGTTTTGGAATCCAATCATAAACTGAAATGTACAATTAAAGGGCTTTAAATCAGCAGAACAAAAACTCAGATTCACATGAGGCAGAAGTTATAGGCCTATATTTTTCCTAAATAAAAATAGGCTACAACTAATACCATTACTAATAATATTTGTGGATCTTTAAAAACAAAAGCCTACAATATCACTCAAAAACAATTGTAAAAATAGCCCAATTAAGATCTAGAGATATAAACATACATGAATTTATAAAGCAATAAGAAACACCATCAGTTAGGAAAAAGCCCATAAGATAAAAGTTAATTTTAAGAAGAGATTTAAAGCAAGAAATTGAGTTTGCTTGCTTGAGGCCCTCCTCTAAAACATTATTTGGTAACTGACACATTACTTAAAGTAAAATATTTCCTTTTACAAATAAACTGGAAGGGGGTATTTAGAAAAAAACAGAAAGAGAAGGGGGATAAGAGATCATTTGTATTTATGTTTACTTTCATATTTGCTCAAATGTTCTTATTATGGGGAAGTACTTACTGGTGCTTGAAAATCAAATATTTACTAAATAGTCAATTCTGATAACATTTTTTTGTTTAAATCATTTGACAAACACATATGTGAAAGAGAAAAATAGATTTATTTATGTTCAATACAATGTAGTAATAATAAAAACAAAACAAAATGTCACTAGCCTTAATGGCCCACAATCTTTCAATGTCGTGTTTATAATTACAAACACAAGAAATGTATATCAACTTACTGAACCATGATGTTATGAACCAAAACATTCAAGTTTCCTGTATACAATGAATATTTAGCTATTCAGGTAGCGCATCAAACTCTGAGCCGGTCGCAAGCTTCCACAGTGCGATGGCCACCCTCTTCTTTAGAGGTATACACTCGCGAAATGTTGTGTCCTGTCTCTCCATCGCTGGCCGCAGTTTGTTGCACGGGTATACGTAGGTTTCCTCAGACATCCTGAAGTTCTCCACCCACTGAGTGTGTGTGAAAATGGAACAATCACACCCCACCACTCGGTTGCTCGGTCAATCATCCAAACACATGGTCTGCGGTGGCAACCTAACTTCTGAAATACACAAACAAAAGCATACATATTTTAATACGTAAAAGTGGTAGCTACAATTAATTAAATACTTGAAACACTTTTGTCATATAATGAGCATGAAACACTTTGGTCGTATAGTGAGCGTGAAACACATTGCTAGTTAGCGAACGTTAGCTTACCGAGTAGCGTTGTCGTTGAGTCGTCCTGGAGTAGTCTCTGCCGCGTTGTACGATTGCCATAAGTCTCCCCTCAGCTTCTTCTGTATTACGTCTTGCTATAAGCAGCCTTTTCCGAAACAAAGTTTTCCTTCTTGCTGTGATAAAAAACCACATACCAAGAAGCAAGGACACGATGGCTTCCACATCCTCCATTGTTGTTGTGTGTTTTGTGAGTTGTGTCGCATTGAAGATGACATCACGGCAGTTGTATGCAGCGTCGCTCCGCCCGCCAAAAAGCTGATCGCCCCGCCTACACTGCGTTACTATGGTAACTACCCCAGTTCCTAAACTGTAATGGAAACGCAGCATTAAAGTGAGCCGGGCTAAACCAAACCGAGCGAGGCCGAGCGAGGCCTGCAGTGGAAACGCGCCATTATACTGCCCTCATTGAAAGCAACTCCTCCTTGCAGCTTCCCCAGGACCTCTTGGTTGCCAAAGTCCTGGCTGATGTAAAAAAAGGCTGCGCCCCGGTCAGAGTGATGAACCTGTCCCAACATGCTATTACTATTAAGCCACACACTCACCTGGCCAATGCATTCCTGGTGGACAATGTTGTGGAATTTCCAGACGAAAAGCTGAGTGGATGTCGCAATAATGGGAGTCAGGAAGTCTGCCGGAGTCTGGACCAGGTAGTGGTGAGTTGTGGGGTGGACCTAAGTGAAGCAGCAGTTGAGAATGAACACCAGCGCTCCCTCCTTAGAGATCTTGTCGAGAGGAACATAGGTGTTTTCTCCAAGCATCCCATGGACTACGGCCACACAAAAACAATGCAGCATGACATTCCCCTGGTTGATTCCAAGCCCTTCCGGCTCCTGTATCGCAAGATTCCGCCTTCACAGTGGCAAGATGTGCGGAAGTTGTTGATAGAGATGGAGGCAACAGGAGTCATCAGGCCTAGTAAGAGTCCATATGCGTCCCCAGTGGTGATCGTGACTAAGAAAGACGGGTCATTAAGGTTGTGCATTGACTACAGAAAGCTAAACTCCTACAGCACGAGAGACGCATTTCCCCTGCCCAGAATAGAAGAGGCCCTGGAGGCTCTGGGGCAAGCAAAGTACTTTTCCACACTTGACCTCACATCTGGTTACTGGCAGGTGGAGGTAGCGGAACAAGACAAGCACAAGACAGCATTCAGCACACCCATGGGGCTGTTTGAGGCCAACAGGATGCCCTTCGGACTGCAGAATGCTCCGTCCACCTTCCAGAGGCTCATGACCTGCTGTTTTGGGGATCTGAACTTCACTCACCTCTTGATCTACCTTGACGACCTCATCATCTTCTCTAAAACCTTTGATGACCATCTGGAGAGGTTGCAGCTGGTGTTTGATCGGCTTCATGAACATGGCTTGAAGTTAAAGCCTTCCAAGTGCCAGCTTGTGAGAAAGGAAGTGCAGTACTTGGGTCACTTGGTATCGGCGGAGGGGATCAGGACAGACCCAGAGAAGATCAGCAAAGTCAGGGACTGGGTGAGGCCCACAAACAGGAAGGAAGTGTTGCAGTTCTTAGGGTTTGCTGGATATTACAGGCGGTACGTTGGTGGCTACTCGAGCATCGCTACTCCTTTATACCGCCTGACAACTGGTGACCCCAGGAAGAAAATAAGAGGAAGGAAGACAAGTTTGGGTCCTGAGCTGCCCTTTTTGTGGACTACAGAGTGTGAAGAAGCCTTTCAGTCCCTGAAGCAAAAGTTGACGACTGCTCCAATACTGGGTTACCCGGATTACAGCCTACCTTTTGTGCTTCAGACCGATGCGTCGGGACAGGGGCTTGGTGCTGTCTTGGTTCAAGTCCAGGATGGAGCTGAGAGAGTCATAGCCTATGCGAGCAGATGCTTGAGCCCGGCCGAGTCGAGGTATCCTGCACACAAACTGGAGTTCCTTGCTCTGAAGTGGGCAGTGACAGACAAGTTTTATGACCATCTCTATGGGCGTCCATTCTCTGTCCAGACGGATAACAACCCCCTCAAATATGTGATGTCCTCTGCAAAGCTGGATGCTACCGGTCAGCGATGGGTGTCTCGGCTGTCTACATTCCACTTTGACATCCAGTATCGGAGGGGACAATGTAACGCAAATACAGATGCCCTCTCCCGTATGTCAAACCAGGAGGTCACACAGGTCCTACAAACCTGTCCTCAGCGGGTGGGGATCAATGTGAGAGTGCATGGGGAGACACAGCCCACACTAGAACCAGGAGGGCCCCCTGATGAGAACACTGCCGCAGAGAACCCTGACTCACAAGACCTTGGGCCGGGCATGTCAAGTGAGCCCTACAGGGAGGTGGGGACGGAATCCCTGCCTGCCATGACAAAACAGGAGATCCGTGTGGGGCAGAAGGAGGACTCTGTCATTGGCCCCGTCTTGCACTACAAAAGATTGAACCGGAAACCAAGCCGCAGCGAGAGGGTCAGTGGTGGTGGGCAGGTGTGCCTTCTTTTAAAAGAGTGGAGGAGGTTAATGGTGAGGGATGGTATCATGTACCGCCACATCCAGGACGGCCAAAGGGGAGTAGTGGAGCAGCTAGTATTGCCAGAGAAACTGCATACAGCAGTAAAGACTGCTCTCCATGATGATTCAGGGCATTTAGGATTCGAGAGGACGTTGCAAATGATAAGGGAGAGATTCTACTGGCCAAGAATGTTTCAAGAAATCAAGGCTTGGTGTGAGCAGTGTGAAAGGTGCTGTCTCCGGAAGACCCCTACTGCAGGCTCCAGGGCTCCCCTGGTCAGTATCCACAGCAGTGCCCCAATGGAGCTGGTGTGTGTGGACTTTCTGACTCTGGAGAAGTCCAAAGGTGGCATAGAAAATGTGCTTGTGGTTACAGACCACTTTTCCCGCTACGCCCAGGCCTACCCGACAAAAGACCAAAAGGCCTCTACAGTGGCTAAAACACTGTGGAAAAATGTCTTCTGCCGGTTCGGGTTCCCTGGGAAGCTGCATGCGGACCAAGGGCGCAACTTTGAAAGTACAGTTGTGAAGGAGCTGTGTAAGTGCACTGGCATCACAAAGACTCATACGACCCCTTACCACCCACAAGGCAACGGGACCACCAAAAGGTTCAACCGGACCCTCATGAACATGCTGGGGACCTTGGAGCCACACTTGAAACCCCGCTGGCATGAGCATCTTGACGCAATGACACATGCCTATAACTGCACACAGCATGATTCAACGGGTTACACACCATACTACCTGATGTTTGGGAGACATCCTAGGCTCCCAGTGGACCTGATTTTTGGGCTTTCCACCGCAAGTGAGCCACGTGGATACAGTGATTATGTCCAAATTCTGTACGACAGTCTGTCACAGGCATATGCACAGGCTAATCAAACCTCTCGGCATGCTAAGGCTCAACAGAAAAAGCACTATGACAGAAAAGCAAAGGGTCAAGTCTTCATACCGGGGGATAGAGTCCTTGTCAAAGTATGTCATGTGGAGGGAAGGCAGAAACTGGGAGACAGATGGGAGGTACGTCCATACATTGTGGTGAAGAAACAACTCAACACACCTGTATATGTGATACGATTGGAGGACAGCGAGAGAGAGAGAGGGTGGTGCACCGCAACCTCCTCACACAGTGTATGTTCCTTCCAGTGGAACGAGTCAGTGAAGTGATGGGAGAAGAGGTTGAATCGGATGCAGCAGAGGACTGTGAGATCGATCATACAGAGGAAGTTGAGGAGAATGTGGGACCTGGGACACCAGTGGTACACGATGAGCCCAAACAAATGGAGGAAGTGGATGAAGGAGATGAGGAAAGTACGACTGTGAGTGACACCAAATCACTTGACAAGGCTCCTAGGAGAAATCCACCAAGAAATCGGTGTGCCCCGAAGAGACAGTCATGTGAGTCACAAGTCCTGAGTTCGGAAGAGGACCAGAGGAGGAGAGAAAGGGGATGGAAGTTGTGGCAAAGGGCCAAAGCAAGTAGAGAAGCAGGACAGGGGTGACACAATCAAGCCACAACATTCTGACTGTTAAAATGTATAACACGCACACATTTTATAAGACAATCATACATACAGAAAGGTTATTTGTTTCTCTTTAACTGTTTAAATTGTTTGTGCTACATGGCCTTTGTTGTATTTAGTTTGGCCTGATGGCTGGGACGCCATGAATTAAAGAAGGGGTAGATGTAAGGTAACAGCCTTGACAGGCCACTAGGTGTTGTTGTTGCGCAGCAAATTGTTGTTTTTTGTCCATTGTGGGACACCGTATTTCTCTTTTTGTTCTGGGTGCGGCCGCCATCTTGGCGCTAATGTTTATATTCACTCCGCAAAAGGTGAGCAGTGTTAATGGCGGCAAATATTGTACACATTATTATGTTAAAAACGTCCAAACATTCCATTTAATTAATGGGTTAGTTTAAATGTTTATTTACCCGTTTGTGTATGTTTGGGAGTGAGATGTTTATGTTTTGTCTGTTCATTTGGTTATTGTATTGGTTAGCATGTAGCTAATGCGCTAATGTTTATATTCACTCCGCAAAAGGTGTGTCAGAAGAGCTGCCATTGTGAAGAATAAATCGCTACTCAGCGTCTCCACCGCAATCCGATCTGCTGTGTCCTGTTTTCCACCCCTCTGCATAACATCCCATCACCAATAACAAACACAACGCAGAGTCCCATGGTGTTCAGAGAAGCTACGGGACATTTGGGTTACATGTACATTAGCATAATGACTAGCTAGCCGCTAGCTGCTAACTGCCACCTCGTTAATATCAATCCATCATAATAACAAATCATTACCATGCTGTCATGAACGTGCGGTGCTGTTACGTGTACGCAAATTGACGTGAACGAGCATTTTGGTTAAAGTTGCGCATGCGCTATGAGCACACATACGGGTACTTCTCAGGCATGCCGGGTAATCTGTGACGTTTCGCTCTCTCAAAAGTTGGGCCATTTTATCATCATGCGCTAATGAGCAACTCTCATAGGAATGAATGAGGTTCCGATAATCAAAAAAATCAGCTCCTAAATTCTAACCCGATCTCCTATTCCTTGACCTCTGAGTGAAACGTCATGGGGTTAAGGGATAGTGGATAGGAGAATTCAAAAGGACTTAGGAGAAGAGACTGCAGTACTTTAGAGAATCCGAATGCACTTTCACTATCCGACGTGTTTATGATGCGCCAGCGGACTTCATAAATGTGCGTCTGCTGAACTACAACTTTCCGAAAGTGGACTACTATAAGCGCATCATTAATAAGCGCTGTTATTGTGTTGTTTTATGCTTTATGAACGTGTGCAACAGCGAACAGTATGTTGTTCATTAAGGTTGAAATTAAAACAAATAAGTAAAGTGAAAGAAAATCGTTGTCACATTGATAATTGTTGCTCACACTCATCTCACCCTCCTGGCAACATACAACACAATTGATGGCAACCGTGTTAGACCTACACATGTATTGCTGTACATATCACCATTCTTAAGTTTATAACATGTTGAATTAAAATATGGCCAAAAGTCTCAATTACATTTGTAGCTGTATTGGCTTATTGATGTGTTATGGGACAAAATAGTTGTTTGCCCAAAGATATTACTATCAAATGACCACAGGCCCAACACTGTTGCACTCAATGAATAACCAAGAATCACCCAGCTGAATAGTATGTTGCTCAATTACCCTATTAGTGTCCTATATAAGAGCAGGTGGGCAGTATCACTGTTTCAGAGCAAAATGGCAGAAATGGAGCTTGTGGCTGCTGTGTTGCAAAACAACAGAGAAAATATTCAGAGGAGGAGAGCACGACTGCAGAGGCTGGCAGTGTGTTTACAAAGGGTAAGTGGATTATGATACTGGTTTTAATGATAGATTACAGAGCATGCTTACATTGCACATACTATCAAGAGTATAGCTGAAACTGTTCCTGTATATTTCATGTGTTTCTGTGTACCTGGGTGAAGTTAGCTTTGAGGGCTTTCTGACAGAAAATTGTCTTATGGTTTAGCCAACAAACATATTTCCAGTATTGGTTATTTATAGCAAACTTGAAGGCTATCTCCTCCCATGTGCTTGCCTTACACAACAAATATGCATCATTATTTAAAAAAGAAAAGAAAAGGAAAGCCACAATATTGATGTATTTCAACCTTTTACTATTACACCTCTCCTCCTCCTACAGGAGAGGATCAACACCTACACCAACCTCAACCACCATGTCCCTGTGGTAGAGATCTATATGGATCAGTCCAAAGATCTTCGATTTGATTACCGCCTGTCGAGGGAATCCATCGAGGCCCTGATGACCCTTCTCAGGAGGGAGAAGACCCATGGCTGGGTTCAGCATGTGGAGGTCCTTCTGGTGGTCTACTGGCTGGCACATGGGTTGTCTTATTCTGTTGTCTCCAGGGTCTTTGATGTGCCCAAGACCACAGTTTTCAATATTGTCCACAGGATGTGTGAGGCAATATTGTGTCTGTTGGAGAAGGTCATCCATTTCCCCACACAGGCACATTGTGCTGAAGTTGGCAATGGCTTTCGTCACCTTGCCAACAGCCCAGCCTTCAGACACTGTGTGGGAGCTATACATGGATGCCACATCCGCATCAAGGCTTCCAATAGCCCCCATGCCCAGGATTACCTGAACAGGAAGCTGTTCTTCTCTGTCCAGCTTCAGGGAATCTGTGACAGCTTTGGCAAATTCCTGGACATTTTTGTTGGCTTCCCTGGTTCGGTCCACGACACCAGGGTGCTCAGGAACAGTCCAGTGTTTGTGAGGGGCTGTTACCCACCAGCTGGCCATTACATTGTGGGGGATGGAGGTTACCCGTGCCTGAGGGAACCTCTTAACCTCATCACACCGTACCGGGAACCGTTGAGGGGTAGAGTGGAGGCGCGCTTCAACCGACACCATGCCAGAGCCCGATCGGTTATAGAGAGGGCTTTTGGGATGATGAAGGCACGGTGGAGAGGGATCTTCTTCAAGGCCCTGGAAGTGGATCACAGCTTTTCCCCCACGGTGATAGCAGTGTGTGCAGTGCTCCACAACATCTGCCTCACTGCTGGAGACATCCTGGAGCCAACTGAGGGAGAGGATCCAGTGCCGCTACCTCCACAGGGACCTGTGCAGAGGGATGAACATGCTAGTCAGCACTATAGGGACGGACTGGCAGCACACGTGTCAGCCCCACATCAGTGTCCTCCACACCTAAATGACCATGACTATTTCCTTATATAGTAAGTATATTAATGGCTTTCTTAAATCATTCATTTTTTTTAATATGCAATCATTCCCCATGAATACATGTTACTAATGCACGTTATTGTGTCTCTTGCGGTGCAGGTTGCTTGGATTGTTGCTACTCCTGCTGCAGCAGCATTTTCCAGTTGGAAGCAACTAAGCTCCATCTTTTTCGTTGATGTTCACCCCGTTATGTTGTATTTTTGTCATGTTTATTTGTACATACGACATCTATTGCACGTCTGTCCGTCCTGGGAGAGGGATCCCTGCTCTGTTGCTCTCCCTGAGGTTTCTTCCATTTTTCCCCCTGTTAAAAGGTTTTTTTTGGGGAGTTGTTCCTCATTGGCTGCAAGGATCTAAGGACAGAGGGTGTCGTACACTGTACACATTAGAAAGCCCCCTGAGGCAAGTTTTTGGTTGTTAAATAAACATTTGGCTGATACATTTCACTGGAGTGGGTCTGTTATTTTGCATTCAGTGTTTGTCATTGCACAACACTCATTTGCATTTATAGCACAAATATTGTTGAAAGTAACTGTTGTATTTTATTTGAAAAAGCTGCTATGACATGTGGTGCTTTTGGCCTATTTTCCCTTTTATGTAAATTGCTTGTTTATTGAAGCACTGTCTCTGAGTGTTATCCAAATCATCAACTGAAGAACTCCACTTTAGTGTTTTACAACAACAACATTTATTTATTTTTATCTTTCACAAGCTCTGCTATTAAAGCAACAAGTCGCTCATTTTGCTCATAGAGAGCAGCATCACGGGCCTCGTCCTTCGCTGCCTGCTTTTTTAGGAAGGCCAAAACGCTGTTTCTTCGCCTTGGCCTTTTGGTCGGTGGTTGGGAGCTGGTGGAGGGCATGGGCTCCTCCTCACTGCTGAGGGACACTTGCGAAGGCCCTTCTCCAGCAGAGGTGGAGGCCTCAGCAGCAGAGTTGGAGGCCTCAGCAGCAGAGTTGGAGGCCTCAGCAGCAGAGGTGGAGGCCTCAGCAGCAGAGTTGGAGGCCTCAGCAGAGGTGGAGGCCTCAGCAGCAGTCTGGCCATGGCTTGACATCGGGCATGAGGCAATTAGGCTGGGAGGCTGAATTGATGGCCTTCCCCCAATTGCCTCATGCATAGCCTCAAACCATGGCCAGGTAGCTGCTGAGGCCTCTCCCCTGTCTGTTCCTGTCCCAGTTGGGGGATTCTTTAACTCCTATTGACAACACAGATAACAGACTGTTAGTTAAAGGGCAGTGAGGGCAAAATTACATTACATTACATTGCATTTAGCTGACTCTTTTATCCAAAGCGACTTACAATAAGTAAGAAGATACAAGCTTGAAGAAAACAGAATCATATAAGTACATCAGGTTTCATAGAGCTAAAACACTTCAAGTGCTACTCAACTGGCTTTAGACAAGCCAGTCCTTTGTTAGTATATAAGAGCTTTGTTAGTATTTAAATGCAGAGCATACAAAAATGTGTACTAATGATAAATGTGTAATTGCTTACGCCTTAAAAGTTAAAAAGTGTAAGCAACTAAGCAAATTCACATTTTAATATAGGAGGCTGGGGTTGCCAGTTTAAGTCTGTAACATAATATCTACAAACAATAACCCACCACAGTGCCCAGCCATGTGATTTGCTTTACCTTGTATTTTGTTTTTAAGTTGTCCCATTTCTTTGACGCCTGTGGACCAGTCACTTGGCCCTCCAGACCCATCTCTTTAACAACCTGCCTTTAGTTTAATTATCTCAATTCACCATGCACATTTAGTAAAACATTTGATCAGACAAATATAGGTACTTACTCCCAGGCTGATTTGGCAGCATTTCTTTTGGCACTGAACATGTGCTCCATTTTAACCCTTGCGCTAATCAGGGCAAGGGTTTCAGCATCTGTGACTGAAATAAATACATCATATTAGGCTTGCATGGTACAACGCTGGAAACTAAGAATTAAATCGCCTAATGCAAACTGAGCATAAAGGTTTTAGTACGATGTTAACTTTACCTGGATAATTACACAGTAGTCGTTTCATATAAGCATGTTGCCAAGTTATGGCTTAAGAATGTAAAAGCTTAAGAGAGCAGCGGTAACTTACATGATCTTCGTTTTTCAGTCATGATCGGTTGTTTCCGTGAACGGCTGACTGTTGTGTGACGGCAAATGCTGCGGCTGCAATGCATTGTGGGGCAGCATTTTCTCCTCTCCTTTCGGTTAGGGAGGTCCAGTGGTTCCTAAGCTAAAGGAGGTTATAATAAAGGAAGTTTGAAACCTCCTTTCCTTTCATTTGGAGAATTGGAACGGCACTTATCATGGCTGCCAGTGACGTACTTCCGGGTCATTTCACTTGGTTAGGAAGGTTCCTAAGCTAAATGGACTATTGGAATGCAACCCTGTTCTTATTATACATCCATGGTCACTACCCGATCCGTCCCCCTGCCCGATCGGTACTGCGCATGTGCGAGATGGTCCGCCATATTGGACAACTCCGGACGGCAACTCAAGATGGACACTTGACACAGTGGCTTTTAGCAAAGCTCAAAAATAAAACGAGAGAGAGATGAGTTATTGTTATTACAACGTGACTTCACTATTATTTAACAACTCTTTTTATTGGGTTCTTTTATTTGGGGTTAAGTACATTGTCAGAATAAGTGAGAAATGTATTTAACTTCTGTTAGACAGCTATATGCCATACATTTTTACATACATTCACAGTCAATATTTATTCAGTATGATAGCTTGCCGCTAACTTCCGGAGAACTATTGAGAGGATCTGCGGCTAGCAGTCTATGGTTGAAGCATAATAGACCGTTTGTGATGGACTTTTGAAGGTAAGAAGACGTTTAAAGATTTATATTGCGGATATTATCAGAACATCTGAATCAAATTAACTACACATGTGTATTAAAGGATGTTAGTGGATTATCCCTTCAATCAGTATATTTAACGTTTACAGATAACAGATTAGGCTAGGATGCCGGATAAAGTTAGCAACACACGTTAACCATGAACAGCCTATTAATCCGTTCTCCTGATGTTATTTCCTCCAACGTTGTGGAATTAGAGAAAAGGGGCTTCTTAACGTGCTTTTATCCGGGGTGGAGGGAGTTACATATTAGTGAAATATAACATTGGGGCGTGTGATTGTAGTGGGTGGAGGTGGTGAAATGAGGATATCCATTTTGGAGTTCAAGCTAGTATAATATAGTTAACGTTACACAATAATAAGGAAGAGAGCTATTTTTGTGATACATCGCTATTGATATGGATTTAGAGTGGATATTTGAGACTTCTAAACAGTAAACAGAAACATAACTTATGGGTGAGTGTTTTTAGCAGAGTCATATTATGTCTTTGTGATTCTGTTGATTATTACCTGTCTGTATTATGTTGCAGCTCAGCTGATTTTGGATTGATGGCAAAGGGAGAGGGACTTAAGTGAGAGTGAACACACAAGGTAAGTTTAAAATAGGTCAGCAATTTCCCATCCTATAGGTTGCTAGATGTATCTAACCCTTTCTCCTGTCTCCTTCTTTCAGCACAAGAACCCCAGGGGGATTCAATGGAGCCTGAAGACCTGCAATGAGACCCTCACCCTGAGTCTCACCTCCCAGAGTTCTGCAAGCCTCTCCCTGTTCCTTATTTTTGATTCTATAACACATAGGTGTGAGCAAGCTCTCTGATTGGTCAATAGGCGTGTTTGATTCCACGATCAAAGAACGGTCAAATAGAACGTGCCTTTTCACAACAAGTCAGTATCCCTCCGCGTCTGAGAAAAACGGTATACCCTTGGCCTGAAAAGCAAACTGCTTGCAGTTTGCTTTTCGAACTGGAACAAGAAAGCAGCGGAGAAGTAACGGGGCAGAAACCCTCCTTTTTACGTTACGAAACAAACTTCCAAACATAATATGGAAACATTTAAGATTAACTTCAACCTCCGGGGGGGTCTTACTGTGGAGGACTGGATTGAGGAGTGCCTAGAAAAAAAAGCACCTAAACGACAACATGCAGAGCTACGTGAAGAGCAGGTAGACCAACTGGAAAAGTACCACAATTCAAAAGCTAACTGCAAACTGGAACAAGAAAGCAGTGGAGAAGTAGTGGTTTCCATAGCGACACACAGCCGTTACATTGTTACATTGTCTCTCGTTGGAAAATCGTTAGCTACAAAATGTCAGATTTTATAGTTAATTTTGATTTGTTGGGGGGCCTCAGTATGGATGAATGGTTGGACATGGACACAGACCACAAAACCAACGAAAGATTTGCGGCTGTTTCAACTGACGAGCTGAGTGCGTTGGAAAAAAGTCGCAACGAAAAGAGTACATTGGCGTAAACTACCTGGGCTGTCAAATGTCTCAAAGCGTTCTTAAAAACCCAGGAGAAAATGGTGGATTTCGGAACAGTGTCCAAGCCTGAGCTAAACAGCTTACTTCGCCAGTTTTATGGAAGTGTTAGAAACACTAAGGGCCAGCAGTACGCTATTAGTACCTATGTCAGTTTGAGAGCTGGGATCAACCGCTTCGTTAATGACCCTCCGTACAGCCGGGCATGGTGTTTGATGAAAGACAATGAGTTTACCACCTCAAATAACGTGTTCTCCGGACTCATCAAGTCACTCAGAAGGGCTGGGCAGGACAAAACTGAACACCATCCCGCTATCACCAACGAGGACCTCGAAATCCTGAGGAAGTCCCGGGCCATGGACCCAAACACACCACGGGGCCTCCTCAACAAGGTAATAATAATAATAGCATAATAATAGCTACTTTATTGATCCGCAAGGAAATTGTTTTTACAGTAGACATTTCCTACATTACATTACAGGTGTGGTTCGATATCCAACTGCATTTCGGAAGAAGGGGAAAGGAGGGCCTGAGGAAACTCACTCCACAATCTTTCGTTGTTAAACGAGATTCTGCAGGTGAGTTGATCAAACACGCATTAAGCCTACAAGCTTTTATTATTATCAGGCTATTATTATTATTATTGTTCTTATTATATTGTTCTTATTATTATTATTATTATTATTTCATCATTGTTATTATCTTTGTTGTTGCTTCATAAGGTCAAACTTGCCTAACATTCGTTTTTTTTTTTTAATTATCCTTAAGGCACCAAATATGTGACGATGGCATTTAACGAGGAAACTAAAAATCACAAATGCCACAACGACAGGGAGCGCCAGAACAGGAGAGGGGCAATGTTTGAGGAGCCGGGCAATGCCCTTTGCCCAGTAGCTTCGTTCGAGGCCTACCTATCAACACTGCCCGAATCAGCAAAGGCTTTCTACCACCATCCAAGGAAGTCGGTGAAGCCTGGGGATGCGGTGTGGTATAGCATGGAGCCCTTGGGGGTGAACAGCCTGGGGTCCATGATGACCCGCATTAGTGAAGAGGCTGGCACTACGCGTTACACAAACCATTGCGTCAGAAGCACCTGCATACAGCGGCTGGCGGAGGCAGGGTTGGAGTATGGAGTCAGATTTGGGTCAATATTCTAGCGCGTAAAACAAGATACTCACGAGCGGAAAATGTGCTTTTACACGCGCATAAAATGACCCTCGCGCGCAGATTAAACCCCCGCGAGCGGCTCTGCGCCCGCGAGCGGCTCTGCGCTCGCTCGCGAGAGAGACAGCCCTCTTGCTTGCTCGCGGGAGTGTCAGCCTTGCGGAGTCTGTCTACGCGCGCGTGAAAAGTTTCTGGCACTTTGGGGCGGAGCCACTGGACTTTGATTGACAGCTGCCAGGAAACCCGGGGTTGCCAGGTTTGATAAATGCCTGAACTACCAAGAGCCGAGCAGTGACGGCAGGAAAATCTAGGTGCGTACAGCCATAGATATATATATATAAACACTAGATGACTCACCCGCGCTGCTGGCCAATGGAGACCGACGTTGCCACTTGGCCGCCATCTTGCTACAGGCAGTTCTCTCATTCATAACATTATGGTTTACTATTTAAATAACCATAGCTTGCTCAATTTTCAACCAATTTTCAAACGGTTTGGTTTTTTATAAACATCAAAGATGTAGTTATGATACTGTATACTTATAGTCATGGACTTTCTTATGAAAATAACATTAAGCAGATAAGGCAATAGCTATACACACACACAAGGTATTTATATTAAATATTTGCCGGTGTATATATTTCCATTTATTTTTATTATATTGTTAATATTTAAAATAAATTATAAAATTAAAATATATTTATATTTTATATATAAAAATCGGTCTCATGTTACCACTCTGTAAGCCAAGAATTGTTAATTTAGCAATGCCTTAGCTTGAAGAATAGGGACACAACTAATGACAATAGCATATGGTGGTATATTATTTAGATATTCACACCTTTATCAGAAGAACCAAACCAACATAAAATGAGCTCACAGACAGGCCAGTTCTGTCTCATTTATCACAATTATACGAATATATAAATAATAGTAATATGGAAATTAATAAGTTACTTTTTTAACAATTCTGTGAGCCTGATTTTTCTTACATTCTCCAACAGAAAACACAACTCAGCGTACTTTTAAGAAATTGATCTTAATAGTCTTTTCCCCTTATAAGGCAAACATATGTTTTAAGGCTCTGGACAAAAATGGCTATTTTGATTGTAAAGGTTGCCAATCCCTGGGTGTAGTTTCAATGTTTGCACATGTTTATTCAAGTGTATGAATGACATAGAGCAAGTGAGATGGCCAGTGGTTCTCAAACCTTTTACACAGAGTACCACCTCAAATTATATTGGGCTCTCCTAGTAACACCATCATAGACCTTTCTGGGTACCACCGAGATAAAGGATTTAATATGACAAGCCATATGATGCTCTCATTTGTTAGTGACATTCCACATGCAAATAAAACAAGATAAGATGGTACTTTATTGATCCCAATTTGGGATAACATTTTTAGTTACAGCAGCATAAGGGACAAAGCATTTTATAATGAATTAGAAATAAGCAAGAAAAATAAAGAAAATAAAGAAAGAGGAAAATATACATGTTGAGTTTGGCAGGATATTATATATATGATATACATAAATATAAGGCATATGGAATATTAATGTTAAATATTAAATAGATTATATATGTGTAAAATGTACAACGTGGTTATATTCAAGAGAAACTATGGAGCAGAGAGTTATCTTCCAGCCAGAGGTGATTTGTTGAGTTATGGCACTGCGGAGCTGCAGCAGTCTGTTGGAGAAGGAGCTCCGTTGACTGTCCAGCTGCAGGTGGAGAGGATGGGTGGGGTTATCCATGATGGACAACAGCCTGTTCAGTGTCCTCCTCTCCACCACAGCTTCAAAGGGGTCCAGCTTGATGCCGATGACAGACCCAGCTTTCCTAATTAGTTTATTGATCCTGCTGGTGTCACCGGCTCTGATGCTGCCCCCCCAGCAGACCGGAGCAAAGAAGAGGGCACTGGCCACAACAGACCGGTAGAAGATCTCCAGCATCTTACTGCACACATGGAAGTATCTCAGCTTCCTCAGAAAATAGAGTCTGCTCATCCCCTTCTTGTGCACAGCATCAGTGTTGATCCTCCAGTTCAGTCCGTTGTCTAAGTGCACTCCCAGGTATTTGTAGTCCTCCACAACAGCCACATCCTCTCCCAGAATGCACAGGGGTAGAAGAGACGTCCTCACCCTCCTGAAATCAATGACCATCTCTCTGGTCTTGGCCACATTCAGAATACTCACAACATTAGGCTGAGGTTCATCTTCCGCTCTTCTTGAAGTGGTTGTGCTTCTTGTTGCTTCCGGCTAAAATAAACATAATTAAAGACATTTTGAGTGTTTAAAATGTGCTGTAATACACAACACATTATTTATTCCTAAACTTGCAGAAAGAAAAACTAAAGTGTGACATTTAATCACATATTTATCAATCAATCTTATACACCTTGAATTCTTGTTGGCCAATGATACATACCCTTTGAAGATGAGCTGGGAAATTGAATACTGTTGGCACAACACCATCTTTAAGCCGGACAGTCTGCCCCGTCCTGTCAAAGTCCTCACTCCTGAAGTACTCACTGCAGAGCAGCGTCCTGCCAGAGGAAACAAAACCGTCCCTTCTTAGGGCGAGTTCCCACTGCCTCCTCCTCTCTCCGGTTTTGGGAAACCTTAAAAACATGAGAAAGGTAGCCAGATATATAAATTATTGTCAACATTGTCCGCCCTTCTTTCCTTTAACATTAAGGGTAAGGACAAAAATACACACCGAAATTATCATATTTTTGGGGTAATTGTATGTATGTAATGTATGTATACTTTAAGAATAAGACAACCACACTAAGAGTAATAAAAAAGGTGTCCAAAAGAAACATTACATAATTGTGTAAAGAAATGGTAGCAACATAGGCGGCGCATGAGGCTCAGGTTTGGGAAGGCTAAATAACTTCTTTTTTTATCTGACGCTGCCCGCCTCCGGCGTTTATAGAAAAGAGATCAACTCAGTGAAAGCACCGCCTGCTGACCGATCAGAGCTCAGTGTGCGGAGTTTAAATATATCAAGTCATATTACAGGATAAAGGAAATACAGTTTAAACTGCCGTATGCAGAGAAGACGTCGACGTGTCGCACTTATCATTCATATCACACTGATATCACATCATCAATCAGATCATCGATCATATAATATCACAATATTTCCTTATCTGAGTCAGCTTCTCGAGCCGTATCTGGCCGTGCAACACTTACATTGTCACATATACTGTATGCAGACGTATTATTTTAAGCAACACATTAAGTTGACGAAACACTCAACTCAAATGTAATTAAAGTCAGATCCACTCGTGTCTTAGATGGGGCAGTATCATAAACAGGGTTCTTACACCTTTTCCAAAGTCAAATTCAAGCACTTTTCAAGCATTTTCAAGGTGCATTTTCAAGCTTTTCAAGCATCTTACAGCTGTTGTAAATTACACATGTATATACACATACTCAAATGATTATTTCCCTACCTCACATTAAATCAGATGTTCGTTATGCTATAAACAACCAAATGTGTGTTTCGTGATAGCATTCTACATGAGGATGAAAAATTAAAGAAAAGAAAACTAAGTTTAATATTTCAAAATTAGTGATCTGTACGTAGACTAGGCCTCCCATATAACCTGTCTGAGCCAATATAAAACAATCAGCCAAATAACTTTTCAATACATTATTGATTACTATTGTTGAGGTACTTGGCAGTGAACATAAGTCAGAGGTAAATGGTATACTTTTACTCCACTACATGTATTTAATACCTTTAGTTACTTTACAGATGTGGATGAATGATGTGAAATATAGTTCCACCTGGAGTAAATCCACAAGCTACCCTGCAGTATGCAAAGTCATTCAAACTAGCTGCACCTTTACCAGCTTTGAGAACACTTTCATGATCAATCATTATAAAACATATCATATATTATGAAATGGACCAATCTGCACAATGACTACTTTTACTGTTGCTACTTTCACTATATTTTGATGATAATACTTTTCTACTTTTACTTGAGGAACATTTTGAATGCAGGACTTTTACTGTAACAGAGTATTCTTACACTCTGGTACTTCTCCTTTTACACAAGTACAAGATCTGAGTACTTCTACTTTTACTCAAGTACAAGATCTGAGTACTTCTACTTTTACTCAAGTACAAGATCTGAGTACTTTTACTCAAGTACAAGATCTGAGTACTTATAATTTCACTACAAGATCTGAGTACTTGTACTTTTACTCAAGTACATGGTCTGAGTACTTATTCCACCTCTGGTAGCGTATTAGTCTGAATTGTAGCCACAAAATCACGCAGAGCTGCATAAAAACAGACTCACAATGGTAACAAGTGTAAAATAATATTTACAAATGTGTACAATGATTTGTAGGTAATTTTGACTACTCAAGACACCTGATAAATACATCTTCAAAGGAAGACTGTGTTCATTCTACAATTACATGGGATAAAGCAAAATGTAGTTTTACTTGTATAATACTTCAATTTTATATAAAAGACAGTTTGTTTTCATCTGTTTTCAAATAAACAAAGTATTGGCTTTCAGAATATTAAACTTGTTTCGTCAAATTCAGATGATAAATACAACTTTGAAGCTTGTAACGGCATAATTACAAGCAGAGAACGGACTAATGTAACATCAAAGCAAGCATCACAGCATAACAACAGCCGGTGTTTCTTGTACAGCTTGGTGTTTCCCCGGTACACAAAAATGACAAACACAAACACACACACACACACACTCGCGAGCTTCCCCCAGATCAGTAATACAAACGAAAATGTGTCTTCGGGTCAATGTGACTGATTTCGATAGATCAAGTCACATTTGGTTTAGGCACGAAACATACTACCAGTAGAAATACATTGCTTTCAAAATCGCTCTGTGTCGAATCAATAGATTATATTTCGTGACTATAACACGAAATGCTGTGAGTGCTTCATCCTCTGAACACCACAGGATGGCGACTGTAACGCACATAACATAGGTTATGCTCCTCTGAAATGATTGTCCCCTGCAATTATTATTATCTCTCAATCGAGTTCGCTATTCAGCTCGCTAACGTTAGCTTAAACAAACGTAACATGCAACGTTAGCCTAATCTAAAATGCTCTACTACGGCGTACCTTTCATGTGGCTCGTCAGCGCAGACTCTCGCATCGTTATTTTTTGCAAACTTTGCAGGAGGCTACTCGTGGGCTTGACCCTCGTCTTAGCCATGGCTTGTATTTGTCTTCTGCTAGCCAACGCTCGTTGAAACTGCAACCTCCTGGCACACAGTCATCTATAACTCATCAGAATGCCCAGGTCACACGTAACACAAACACTTGCAGGTCGCGCGCATAGCGCGGGAAGCCGCAGCGGAGCTGTTTTATGTAGAAGCGAAGCAATTATTTTTTTTTAATCTAAAAAGCGAACTATTCAGTCAGACAGCCATTTATTGTAAAAGTAAAGCATTTACATTTTCAAGCACTTTATCTCAATTTCAAGCACCATTCCCAAAATTCAAGCACTTTCCCAACCTTGAAAACACCACGTCAAATTTCAAGCATTTTCAAGGATTTCAAGCACCCGTACGAACCCTGCATAAAACTGTTTTCAAACACTCGGTAGTTTATTTTTTAACCAGTTGTTCTATATTCTCCTTGCAGGTGCAACTATGTGGCTCGTATCCTGGATTATATGTTTAAGTCATGGATGGTTAAAGTTCATATTTGTCTAATATTAGTTTACTTTTCATTAATGAAGTATGACGCTGCGCTCTCAGTACACTTGTCCCTGTTTGTGATTGGTCAAATGTAGCGTGAACGCGTTCTCAGCTGGAGAGAGAAACCCTGGCTTGATTCACCGAGTTGATAACCAGCTTCGTGGACCACTTAGCGAAATCTCATTTGTTAGGGTTAGTTAAGATAACTCAAACATATCCAGGGTCTGTTGAACTGGCTTCGTACAGGGCACAGGTGGCTGCATAGCAGCGCTAATATCAAAGACACACACATTATACATTATATTTTTATTTTACCAGGATGCAGTGACACAAATATTTGGGAAGGCTTAGCCTTCCCTAGCCTACAGCACCCGCCGCCCCTGGGTAGCAACATATTCTAAAGTTAGAACGATTAACGAAGCACTTTTATACTAATAAAGGACTGGATTACCTAAAGCCAGTTGAGTAGCACTTGAAATGTTTGGCTCTATGAAACCTGATATACTTATATGATTCTGTTTTCTTCAAGGTTGTGTCTTCCTGGTCGAATGTACTTATTGTAAGTCGCTTTGGACAAAAGCGTCAGCTAAATGCAATGTAATGTAATGTAATGTAAAGAGGCTGGGTCAACATCAATCTTGCAATACTATTATCTCACATAGCCCCACTGATCCTGTGTAGCAGGACTTGTAATGTACATACATCCACTAAGTAATTAACGATTATCCTAATTATAGTCATAATATTGTCATATCTTACACGTGAAAGGTGATTCCACGGGTTCTTGTTTGCAGACTGCGGCGATTAGAGCAGCCATAGGCTGCACAAAAGTCAAGCATAGTCAGGTACTTCTGTAAACACAAAGCCAGCAATTTCCTGTATCATAATGTATCTAAAAATGTAAGATGTTTTTAACAAGCCAAACCACTTGGAAGAAATCATGTGTAACTTAAGTTATGTTGAAAAGAAAAAGCAGTTATGCCTCTCCCACTGGTGTAAAGTTGCTGGGTGAACTTCTTAATACTAGGTCTCACACACAGCCTCTTGTTATTAGCCAGCTAATAAATACAACCACATACACAAAGAAAAGCTGCAATTTCAACATGTCCAAGCATCCTGTATCATAGCCATGCTAATAACGTTTATAATAAACAAAACCGTTTGTAAATCAGTCAAGATTTCAGCGATTTAAGAGTATTTGTGTGCAGATCACTCACCTTACAACAGCTACCATAGCGCGTACCAGAGTAGCTGTTGACTGTAGCAAGATGGCGGCCGGTGAGCTACGCTGGAAAATCTCCCATGAGCCATCTAGTGTTTATATATATATCTATGCGTACAGCAGACAGTAGCTAGCAGTTTTCGACGGACACAGCCCACTGAAAAATATATTGTTTTATATCAAATTAATGTATATTACATTACATTACATTGCATTTAGCTGACGCTTGTATCCAAAGCGATTTACAATAAGTACATTCGACCAGGAAGACACAACCTTGAAGAAAACAGAATCATATATATATTAGCTGTACACTTTACGAATATAATAGTTTTTTATGGACAACTTTACCATTCAATCTCGTCCAACTGATTTTGCTGCCGTCACTGCTCGGCTCTTGGCAGTTCAGGCATTTATCAAACCTGGCAACCCCGGGTTTCCTGGCAGCTGTCAATCAAAGTCCAGTGGCTCCGCCCCAAAGTGCCAGAAACTTTTCACGCGCGCGTAGACAGACTCCGCGAGGCTGACACTCCCGCGAGCAAGCAAGAGGGCTGTCTCTCTCGCGAGCGAGCGCAGAGCCGCTCGCGGGGGTTTAATCTGCGCGCGAGGGTCATTTTATGCGCGTGTAAAAGCACATTTTCCGCTCGTGAGTAGCTTGTTTTACGCGCGAGAATATTGACCCAAATCTGACTCCATATTGGAGGCCAGATAAATCATGTCTGTTAGCGGGCATACAAATGAGTCATCGCTTCGCAGCTACTGGGCTCCATCTCTGGACAACAGAAAGATGTGGAGCAACGCGCTTTTTGCCGGTCCGGGACACGCCAAACGGCCACTGGAGGAAAGCTCTTCCGTGAACACCACAGCACCAACTGCAAAAAAGTCTGGCATGGAGTTCATGAGTTGTTTAAAAAATTGCACGTTTAATGGCAGCATGAACATCCACCTTCATTCTGAAGCCAAAATGTTAAATATGTAAATAAATAAATAAATAGCCTAATTCAAGAATTGTTGTCAATAAATTGTTTTCAATAAATTGGTTAATAATATATTATTTACTATAATTATATCAATAACTGTAAGCGGGGAAGCAGGAGTGTTCGATTGATCGGCTCTCGTTACCAAGGGAACTACTTTATAGGAACTACTTTCTGACGGAGATTAACTCAAGCAGAAAGTGAAGGTTTGGGAGCAAATTAGCCCACATTATGAAATTATTTTACGATATTGTTGATTACAATGATAGTTTGTGTTATAGAATCGCAATCATACACTTGAGGCCGTTCTTTAACGTCATTATTGGTACGACAGTACTGCGGCAGGACCGAGGCGCTTGCGCCGAGGTCCGTACGCCTGTACTGGAGTTAATTAAACAGACATTAAACAGACATTAAGCTTCCCAATGGTGTGGTCTTCGTTTTGTGAAAAATATGATTACCTCACATACATAGCCGCGGGAAGTAGGGGTGCTGGGGGTGCTGCAGCACCCCCTGTTGGCGAGTAGTATACATTTTAGAAACTGAGTGACCACCTAAATAAAAATGATTAAACTACATAAAATAGTTATGATTTTACTTAAAATTAGCTGTATACAGTAGCATATAATAGTCATAGTATATATTTGTATATATCAGGTGGCTTGAATTTATTTTCCAAATAAATAAAATCCGAGTCATCTAGGTCGTAGGTCCTGGGAGAGTGACGTAATTGACGCGACACACACACACTGCAGAGTGACAACTTTCTAGAATGGCGCAAAAAAGGATTTTGGATTTTTTTCTCCAACAAACAACCCAATAAAAAGAGTGGACCACCAGCTACTCCTCAGCCCACCACCTCTACAACTAGAGTAATATGACACAGAAGAGACTGACACATCTGACTTTAATGCATGTCCATAGTAACATTTTGGACAATGTGGATGTATCTGCTCTAATGAGGGTCTTCATTAGTGCCACCCCAGGCTACATTTGGAGTTTGTGAAGCCCCAACACAAGGTAAGACGATATTTTTCCTTTAATGCTGCTGCCGCCGTGCAGTGTTTTGCCTTGTCAATCAGTTAAAATTGAATTCATAGTTTTATTAATATTGTAAATAATATTTTCTGACTATTTGTAATGTTATGTAGGTTTGTAAGACCCATAGTTAGCATGTGGGCATGTGCAGCTGTTGCTAAGTGATGTAGGTCTATAATGGTTTATTAAGCCTAGTTAAGGCGAGACACCCCAGGTGAATAGGGTAATTTATCCAGTTAATTACCTACAATAAGGCAATTGTTTCTTATATTACAAGTTTTCTGAATATGCAAATGATCCATTATCTCATTAAATTTGCGCATATTTTAATACATTTCAGGAACCGAAATCTGAACTTTGGATAAAGCCAGGTTCAAAATTCTTGTTTCATTTTGTAGTCATATTAGCATCTAAGGCTTTTACTGAAGGGATTTTGGATATCTCTTTGTATCACTCCATAAATCAGAAAATACTGTCAATAGCCCTAAAATATCAATTTTCGCCATGTTTCTAGCCATGTAATCTTATATAATTCAGGCTATGAATGATATATGAACAAACCCTTCTGTAAAAGCCTTCATAATATTGATAGGAATATAACTGGAAGGTTTGGTGTATGTAAGTGCAACTGAAGTGGACATTTCGAACTCAGAGTAGGAGAAACAACTCATTTTGAGAAAACAACCTTTAAAGATTGCAGTGAGGCGCTAGCTAAACCCTCCTGTTCTTTGGATGACAGCTTGCGCCTCGACGCACTCCGTGAAGGTGTTTCATGTTCGGGGTAGTTTGGTTTTTGTATAATCTTGCTTCGTGCAAGTGACAATTGTTGTTGTCTTCTCTGTGAACGTTTTTTCCCCGTTCTTTTGCCATTTTGAGATTTACATTTCTAGCGGAAAGCTAACCAGAAAGTGTTTTAGCACATCACGTGACGCATCTGAACGAATCACGTTGTCAGAAGTTGACACCAGCCAATGAGATTTCGGTTCTTGTTTTAAGACCCTTTTGTACTTTCACGATTGGTTGCTGATACAAAGGAAATGACCATATTTGGATCCGATGAGATTGTGCAGGAGAGACGGAGCTTTTCCAACGATGACATTGTGCAAACAGCGGTCGCGGTACTTTATGTTACGTTAGAATGCTAACTTTTGGTGAATTTAGGAGAAATCTACAGACGCAAATAGACAAACTATAGTAAAATGAACACTTAAATGTGTATTTAGTATGTTTTCCTTCCAAAAGCCTGAAAGAAAACATGTTATGGAATCAAAATAGCCCAACATCTCAAAATTGACCAGTGCATGAAAAACGATGTTTTTGCCTGCCGTGTCTCGCCTTTAACAAACAATTGATGCGGCTTGTATCTCTCTCCCCACTTTTGGCAGCACCCCCTGAGCAAAATGACTTCCCGCGGCTATGCTCACATATGTTGTTGCTGTTGTTGTCTTTTGTGATAGTTAAATCCTGCCAGCCATTCTTTCCTCCTCTCTGTGTCAGTGGGGAAACCTTACATTCATACTCCTTTCTCTGAGCGATTGGAGCATCCTCAGGCAGCACAGCAAACCATGGGGGAGACGATATGCCAGGACAACACGGAGGAAAAGGCACAGACAAACTGCATGCATGCTATTCAATGTTTAAATAAGTAATGTCTTCTTTATGACTTTCAGAAAGGACAGGAGACCGACAGGTCAATGATTGTCAACTGACAGTAAATAAATGGAATTCAATAGATTACTTATGTCCTCAATTACAAGGGTATTACTGAAACCACCATGAATTAAAGAAATTGTAGAAATGAATCTAATCTGAATTTTGAAACCTTCCTTCCCTCCCTCTAAATATATCAAACATTAGGAAGTGATGCTCCTGACTACCATTCAAGTTTAAGAACATTATTTGTTTTAAACAATTCAAAGCAATAAACAACAGCAACAGGCTCGTTAACCAAGGCAACGTTAGCCTAACATGTATATGTTAACAGGTAAGATAGCTGTTCACACTATGTATATTTTCTGCTATTTTATTTCTATTTGAGATATTTACATTTTCGATTGTTTAATTCTAGTCTTTTAACTGTCTTATGTACAATGCCTTGTCTTTTGCTGCTGCAAAGCAAACATTTCCCAAATTGGTATCAATAAAGTACTTCTTATTTTATCTTAATCCTCAAATATTAGCAAATGTAACTTTTTCAAATACTGATGTTACTACATAGCCTACACATCAATATGTTGTATACATATTGCAAATCAAAACCTTTATTCACTACTTATTACCAAAAATCGTAGTTCTATCTCCGGTAATCATGCATTCAAATGTCCCACCACGAACTTCCGGGAACTATTGAGTCTCCCTGAACCACGTGACGATCAAGCATTTTGGTCCTCCGCTGTCGTAACTCTTCTCTCTATATGGCGCTGATATAAACAAATAGCGTGTGCGTTCCATTTTCACTCTCGTCCATCGAAAACATGTTTCGTGCGGTACTGGAACTATCAGCCATTGGAGTGTTGCTTGTGGAAGACATTCTCAAGCAACCGTTTCGCTTCTCATGCACTGTTTCGCTAGCTGAACAGCCAATCAGAGTGATGTATTTGTCCGACTGCCTGTGGCCGACGCACGGCCGATTCAACATGTTGAATCGGCCGTGCGTCGGCCATGAAAGGCCAAATAAGGTGTGTCACGGCCGACGGTGCGGGACACAACAAATTGAGTTTGGGCGACAGGGCACGCTTCGTCGTCCGACTAACGAAAACGGACGATTTCGGCCTGGTGTGTCAGGGCCTTAATATCTGCCCTGATGCATGTAACCTCGTGAAAAGCTGCTCAATGATAATCACACAAAATGAATTGGAGAATGTTCAAGTTCCCCCCAGTAATCACTAAAGTTAGGACAGCAAAAAAGCTTTAAAAAGGGCCTAAAGAGAAATGATCTGGCTGACAATATAAAGTGTTTGTGAAGGATAAAAATGCAAACGTTAAATTCTCAATCTCTCCTTAACCCTAAAAAAAAGGTTAATCACATCCTGATAGGTCAAAAGGAAATGCACCAAGCTGCTCTTAATTAGGACAGATCTGAATAAGCCTCCAATCAGCTCCGGGGATGTGTGACATTCGACTGTCTATCATTTGGGAAGAAAAATTACAATAGAACTGCCACATATGGCTCTAAAGTGCAAGTTCAGCCAGGAAGACAGGATATACATTAATTCACTCCTCAGCTGGATATAATCAGCTCATTATGGGTGTCCACTTTTAACTAATGACATTTTATCACAATTTCCAGCAACAAATGTATGTCCCTTTTGATTGAACTGTCTGTGCATTCCAAAATCCACACTAAAATACAATTTAGTATGCCAAAAATTTTAGCAAAGCATGCAATATGTCGAAATACCAGGATGTTATACTACATCCGTTTTCAGTTCTGTCTTTGCTGACCCACAATCCTTTGGGAAGAGGATGTTTGAGTGACAGGGTTAAACTTCAGGATAATGTTATGATAAAATAATGTGTACTTATTGTTTGCATACTGAATGCAAGAGTACATACTTTGTAAGGACAGCTTCAGTGCATACTACAAATAAAAGTAGTGATTTTGAGCTTTGTAAATTCTATTTGTTCTGTAAAATGTTTTATGACTCCATCTGTCCTCTGACAGCTGGGTCACCACCTAATTCTTACGCCTTCTTTAACTCACACATATGGCAAATTATATAAGCTGAATATGAATTATGCAATAAGTGTTCTGGCTGGGTTTGGGTCTCGTTGTTTGCCATGTGCAGAACTCTAATTAGGGGTGTCCTGACCCTGAGGTGTGTCCTACTTATGTAATACTCCATTAAAACACAGCTGCCTCTTTTAAACGTGTCTTCAATAAGCACCTGATGATGTGAACAACATGGAAAATCAGTTTGAAAAGTGAATTTAAAAGTAACATCTCAACCCTCCTTTTGTTTTTATCTCACACTCTGGCTCAGATGTTGCAAAGAGCTGCCAAACTGTGTTACCATGGCTTTTCTGGAGAACCTTTGTACTGAACGCTCTCTTTGTATGCAACAATTCTGCAAGTATGAAGAGGCCATCCCGAGTTGACAACACAACGGAAAGCTTTCAAAGGAGAGGCTGAGTGCTTTTTAATTATTTTAGAACTATCAACACAATTCCCTCTGCATACTGATTGGTTGTTGTTGATGCATGTTGAGCTGATCCAATCCGATTGTTTGAAATACAACCGGATTGGAGAGCCGTCTTGTGTTGGAAGCATGTCGAGGCGAGTGGAGCTGAGCAGCTTCTGAGAAGTGATGCTTGACACTAAGAGTTGCTATGGATACCTTCTCTGAGAGCTTTAACCCATCTCATCTCACTCTGACAACATGTTTATGACTATGAAAGACATTTAGCAAACATATCTTATGCATATTTAAGGATTCATATTTGTATTTTCGCAGTGGGGTAACAAAGTGTACTGTAGGCGTGTAATACAAAACTGCCCTCATACAAATGTGCCTTTTTTCCCTTTCCCAGCTCTGTCTGCCCTAAATATCCTGGCTGTAGCCGCTGAATGCCAGCAGGTGGTGGAAGGTGTTGCTGGGGGGTGAGAGGTGCCGGCTGTCGGGCAGCAGGGGGGGGGGGCTTTGGCAGGTACAGCTGCTCCTAGCCTCCATGGGGATGAGTGGCAGGGGAAAAGGAGCACCTTGGAAACCGGGGTTAGGGGTTAGACAGTTAGCATGTTGTTCACTGAGCCTGCAGGAATACATAATCTTATTACTGTCAGAGGAAGCGGAGGAATACATGCACAGATGGCTGCGGTTCGAGAACTCAGTTCGAGGTCCAGGAGTGTATTGTTTAACAATGCGAAGTCTGGTTGGTTAAAAACAGCAAAATTCATCTTCATTTTTTAAAGCTTTTCTATGTATTAATCCAACATTGGCAATGATTTTTGGCATTAAGCAGGTTGCATTATCAACCATTATATAAGATTGAAGTAGAACCCTGTATGGATACATAGAAGGAAAAAAATGCAAACAAGAAAACTACAATCTTTAGAACATGACCTGTTTTGGAAACAAAATGCTACAATTGACTTTCATGAAGTGAACCTTTGAAAGGGTTAAAGTTGTTGGAAGAAAACACAGTAAACAGCCGGACTGGACTATATTTTAAAGGGGCCCTTTAATGCTTTTTGTGGTTCTCCCTTTCCTGTAGTTTGTTTTGTAGGTTTTTGTGCATGTAAATGGTCTGCAAGGGCTAAAATCCCAAAGTTCACGCCAGAGGAAGTTTCTCTCCCACACATCCCCCCCTGCCGGTAACTCTTCAATTGGACTCCTTTGTTTACTTCCGTAACATAGTGACATCACTATATTACACTCCCACTTCTATTGGCTGGTGCTCCAACATATTGTACGTGATGATAAGCGGTTGACCAATCACAACAGAGCCGGCCAGCTAACCAATCAGAGCAGACTGGGCTCTGGTTTCAGACAGAGGGTGAAAAGAGGTGCTGCAGCACAGGCAGTATGAGAAAAATAAAGACTTTTTTAACATTAAAGCATGGAGACATGTCCCAGTAGAGGAACACAATACAAATGTGAACCTGAAAAAGTCCATAATATGGCCCCTTTAATAACGGCCTGTCATTCACTAGCCATTTCCCTAAAGCTGACCCTGCTTTATCGTCTATTTTACTAAATCAAATTCATGCTGTTTTGGAGAAATTCATAAATAGATGATTAGAATGTTCACTGGGATGATCAATCAAGTAGAGTCATTTTCTCATAGACTTTTATGCAATGAGACTTTTTAATGTGAGTAGTGTAGAGCCGATGAACGGGAGTCAGAGGCGGTGCATTCAGAATGGATTTCCACACTTTATTATTCATTAATCTCTAAGAGGTAAGTACATCAACTGCTCTGCATGACAAGCTAGCAGGAATAACCCCAAACCCCGGAACCCTCCGGTCCGGGTTGCAACAAACACTATATGACACAGTGAATTATGTCCCGTAACTGTCACCACAGTAGTCTCCTCAACTCGCTATTTAATAATACTGCATGTATTCCCTTTTCTTTTTAGAACCGTGGTTTTCCCACTGGGTAAAAAGTGTATAAAATGATTAGTTGGGGACAGGTTTAAGGTCAATCTGAGCTTCTCGGGGCAAAAGCAATGAACCTTTCTTGTCCCTGTCAAAATGAGTTAATGATAGTTGAGTTGTGGTATTTGCGGTGCCAATCATGCCTCAAATGTTCAATAATCTTCTTTCACAGAAGTAGAGTCTGTTTGTATCTCATCTGTGTTTCTCCTTCTTGCCTGAGCCCTGTGTGGCTTCCCTCCTCAGTGAAATGGTGTCTCTTTCACATAATGTCTCCCTGGGGATGTTTTAGGCTTCATATATTTCCACCTCATTTACTTTGCCAGCCTTGGGAGACAGGCAATGACTGCTCACTGTGCATTTGTGTGTGTATGTGTGTGTGGGCGGGGTGAGTTGATGGTTGTTGTGGCCGACACATTATCCTCCTTGGGGCAAAAGAGAGTGTTGGATGATGTGTCTAACTGTGTTACAGTGAAATTAGGTTGTATAAGTATCTGACGTACACAAACTATGGAGATGTTCATTGCAGCGTAATGACGCAGACACCCGTCTGTTTGTACAGAGATGTGATTCTGACTCAATGTCTAGTTTGAAACTCTTCTTTTTCAGAGACAACCTGAGGGAACACTATCCTTCAGCCATTTGTATTTCCTTCACATACACTATAGTGAGTGATTTAATAGACATAATAGCTCCCAGGCTAAAGCACCCGCTGGGAGGACATACGGCCATTATTTCCCACAGTATTTGTTTAATTGTTTGTGTACTCTGAGGGCATTGAACTAACACCATTCTCTCACTCTGCACAGCGCTCCATCAGCGTTCTGCCAACGAAATATCAAGCAGAAACAAGTCGCCAAATGTACAAATTAGCGGGAATTTGAACGTTTTTCTTTACATTTAGTACACATTTTTATTTTATATTAACACTTTGAATGATTTTTATAAAATGTACATCCATCCGGGTTTCTTTTTGTTCTGCTTCAGACAGCTTTCGAGAAAGTGAAACTTCTATATACTAACTTTGCACTGAGAAAAAGGTATTTCAGTTGTTAATACTTGTATTATTACATCGTCAGATGATACATTTGGACTATTACAAGACAAGTTCAGCATCTTTAGTGATAGGCTTCACGGTTTAAAGGGCATTTCTAAGAAAGAAACACTGAAAATTAACTGGTTCTCAATTTTGGAATATGTTCTGTTTTTTTACACTCGTGGTCCAATACATTGTACGTGACATCTCTAACCAATCAGAGCAGAGGGTGAAAAGAGGTGCTGCAGCACAGGCAGTATGAGAAAATTAAAGACCTTTTTGAACATTAAAGCATGGAGACATGTCGCAGTAGAGGAACACAATACAAATATGAACCGGATAAATATGCATACACTGTAGGTACTCTTTAAGTGAATTGGATATCTTTAGGTTTTTTTGTTGTATACCAGGGTCTCTTGTCATCTTTAATAATTTGCCATTTTCTGACATTTATGTACCAAACAATTAATAGTAAAAGTAATGCTCTTCTTTAAGCATTTAAGAAAAAAGTATTCTGCCACCATTTCAAAATGAGATGAGAGCATAAGTATTTTGCACTGATATCCTGTAATCAATATTCATGTTATTCATACACATTAACCTTTAACCTCTTTCTTTTACACTTTAAATACAAATTCACCTCCTCTTCCTTCTGCATTTGACAGGAAACAACAATTCAGGCTTGATGGACACAGAAGCCGCCTCTTTCTTTAATTGTTCTGAACAGACTGCAGTGTGCAGTTTATTTATATATGCTATCAAAAGCGGCTTCACACGTCATTAAGCTTTGTTTTGTCACTCTTCCCTGCTGGTTGGCATTGATTGCCTCTATGAATAGCAACACTTTGCTGGATGACAGACATGGAGCAGAACACTGCTACACAAATACCAGGAAAGACACAGGCACTGCATTTATGCGACAGAGAAATGCTGCTACATGAGAGTATGTGAGAGAGAGAGAGGAACACACTGGGAAAGAGTGAGTGCATGATGCTGTGAAATTATTGTTATTTTAAATGAGGTGAGGCATAACAGAGGAAAATGTGGACTTACTCAGTTGCCATAGTGATTGGTGAACTGAAGGTGCTGCAGGGGACAGTGTGTTTTGTGTGTGTTTGTATTGAAGCATTGCCATCAAATGTTGAAATGTTCACTAATAATGGCAGTTTTTCCATTTAAGTAAAGTACGTTAATGCTTTAGAGATGAAAGTATTTTCTTCAATATTAACATTCTAATTTTCAATAATTATGGCCTTGCTTCCAGAGTTTGGTGCTGACGTGTGTGTGCTGACGTGTTTGTGTGGGTCACATGTAGCTGAGTTGTTCACTGGTCAGATCGTTTTGCACATGGGGCCCTCTGCTCCTGCTGGCCTCTTTCTTGCGCCTGACCCAGCTTCTCCCTTCTGCTCAGGGGATCCTCACTTAGAAACCAGCACCTCCATATTCATCAGTCATTCTCTCATGTACACTGTTTAATTGGTCCACTGGTGGAAACATTTTGAACAACAGTTTTTTCTGGTTTGGAGCCATGAATGCGAAATCTGACAGGAACCGATTCTAACTGTCCCATTTCACCATTTTCAACACAAAGCATGTTTGAACATACTGTAGCTGTAAACCAGCTATGTTCATGTTTTTAAATGAGTTATACAAACGTATATCATTCAAACTAAGAACCCATTGGCTATCAGTCTGATTATGATAAACGGCCAACAATTTGAGGGTTCTGGGATAGCCAGCAGATATATAACTTATTTCAACTTGTTATTTTATTAAAATAGTCCATTGTTAATATGAACAATTTTAAAATAAAACAGATCATCACTAATTGAATATTAACCATGTTTTTGCCAATTTAAAATTCAAAGTGCTAGACCCAGCATACAGTATCTGCCACTTTCTCTCACTCTGTGTACAGTAACTCTCTAACCAAATCATATAGGCCACTGAAAACAGTAAGTCATAATTACTGCATCAACACACAGATCTTTCCGCTTTCTCCATTTTTTTTCTCTTCCTGCTCTTCTCCTCTTCTCCCTCTCTTTGCTAAATGCATTACAGTACCTTCCCCCCTCTCCCTGTTCTGTTTATTATAGCAACACCATCTCCATTCCGGGCCCCTGCACAGAACAAAAGTCAAAGATTTTATGACAGTAAACAAATGACCACGCTCAAACCTTTGTTGTTCCTCCGGACAAAAGAGCTAAAAGTGTTTGGGTCTCCTTCTCACATTTGCAGATCAATGCAGGGCATTGAGTATCACTCTGAGTGAAGCCCCCTGTTTGTTAACCTGAATGAACAAGCACAAACAAACCACAACAAAGCGGGGGGGAGTGGGTGAGGGATCAGGGCAAAACGCTTTGCAGAGCCACCGGTAGTCTGCCTCATGCCAGTTTGGTGGAAGCCTTCTCTTTCTCAATTTTCTATAGTATTTTTCTCCCTTACCCATCATATCATTCCTTTTCGAGTTATTGCACTGTGTGAATGCTGGCTGGAAAGGAGCGTCTGATTGGAGGTAATCAAAATCAGGTAGCTCTGCTGTGACTAGGATGAGCAAAGGACTGAGGGATAAGGAAACATCTAAACGCAAGAGAAAGGAAATGCACATTATTAAATGGAAACATCTAATTATAGGAACATTTTGTAAAGGAGTAGAAGAGTAGTAGTAAGAGTAAAGTAAAGATAATGTTTGAATGTGCAATACTTTTGCAATACTTCATTTTTTATATATCTATTTAATCTTAAAAAGTTTTTTTTTTTTTCTTGTTTAAATGATGTCTCTTTATGTTTTTCATCTCAGTTATAATAACCTCGCATACACTTAAAATGTGCTATTATATTTTGATATGTTTCGTGGATTAGGAATGCATGTTACTATATTGACAGTTGCAAATGCATGCAGTCTTGTCCTGCTGACAAACAAAAACTCGACCTCCTTGGCAGATGTTATAATCTTAGTGTTTGCTCTCAGGGAGACGGTTGTCATCCATGAGATCCATTTGCTTTTCTCAAATCATTGGAAGTGCTCTTTACCCATCAAAACAACGGCAGCTCAGTTATCTTGTGTCACATATTTATAATGTGGCGTGTTGAGATATTAGACACAGAGTGAAGGTTAAGGGCAAACAGACAGAGGGTGAGAGAATAGGGAGCCGGATGAAGAGACTTCGCATTCTGCCGGCTCACTGTTTACATACTGAGGAAAGCAGATGGGTAAATTAGTTTGGTGATGCAAACACAAACACAGAACATACAAGTACACACAGGGGGAGTTTAGAATCACCTCTGATACGTGCACAACATAGCACAGCAGATTACCAATGTAGTATGCCAAGTCAAACACTAAAGGATGCACATTTTCTGCATTCTTGTGTTAAGCCTGATAAAATGTTAGATTGAGTGGTCAATTAATCTTTAACCCCACATCCTGTATTATGTATCTCCAGGCAGTACAAAACCAGCAGGCAGGCAAAGACTAAAACAGAATCAGCTGTTCAGATGAATTATACATCTATATAACCTTGGTCTTAATGTTTCAGATGTGAACATGAAGAAAGAAATGTCTGTCATTAAAATCACTCCTCTATCGTCACCAAGTAGGTCCATTTTCCGCCTTTTGTGGAGCAGTTACATTACATGTCACTTGTTAGACGCTTTTATCCAAAGCCTTACATACTCAATAGTGTGGGCAATCCCCACAGGAGCAATTTGGGGTGAAGTGTCTCAGGGACACAACGACATGCTGACTGCTGTTGGGTTTGAACTTGTGACCCCCTGATCCGAACACCAACGCTCAACCCACTGCACTGCATATGACATCATTGTTACAGAGTCTGCTTTAGGAGAGAATGATTCAAATCCCGTAATAAAGATGACCTGTACTATATGAAAACATGCAAATAAGAAATAATCAAATGTTTTAATTTGAAATGAATCCAGCTCAAACATGCAGGCTCTGATTTTGACAATTGCAACGTAGGTAGTGGTGACTACATGCATGTGATGTGCGTAGACGTCAAGGTGTAGCCTCCCCCTACAAGCTCTCTGTCTATCTCTGTCCTTCTCTCACCCCCCCTCTGCTCTTTCTCCCCCTCTGTCTCTCATCCTTCCAGTCCCTGGTGAGCAACATGGTTTGCAGGCGCGGGGTGTGATCTGAATTTTAACATCGGTGTCTGTCTACCAACCAGACTCCTGGGATGTTGCTGCCCAGATTCTTGTTTTCCCTCCCTTCGACTCCCACCCTGTTGATTTTCTCTCTTCCCCTCTCCGTCTCTAAGCAGGCGCTGAAATCACATCAGTCAGCATTACATACGCTTAATCGCCTCCATGATTTGTTGCAGCTATAACAGACAAACCAATGCCTGATTTGCCTCTTATGCAAGGTGCTAATTTCATGAAAGCAGTGATACTGTGATCTTTAAGAGCATCTGATGAGCTGCACACGTTCTACACGGACTGAGTCACACTGAGTCCTCCTGCTGCTGTCATGGGAACAAAAAGCTCAGAGGGAATTGCAGAGGGATTCTGGGCTTATGAAACCTTGAAGTCTAGTTGTTCATTTTGCTCTATCCTTAAATGGGTTTAGTGATCACGCTGCCTTTCTGTTCAAGAGGTATTTAAAGGAAAAAGGTAAGAGGTGTGTCATTCCTGTGATTTCTGCCAGCAGCACAAATTATATTATTATAACTGCTGGGAAGGGTGAACAGGATGAGGCTTAAAACATGAAAAGAGGTTTACGCTAATTTCAGCCCCTGAGGTACAGATAACGGCAGATTAGGTTAAATAAGTTTAAGCCTCCGTACTTGGAAATGTTGGATTTACCAATGAGAAAAGATAAACTTTCAGACACGTAAATTAAGGAAGGTTTTCATGTTATATTTGAACTCACAATGATTTTGCTCTTTGTTTGATTATTTGCAGGTAGCTCGATAACTAGAACAAGAAGCCACCTTGTCCCCTGATTAGACGACATGTTAAGTCAGGAAGTAGCATTACTAGTGAAGAGTGGAGGGCAGTGCTGAGTAACATGGGGTACAACCACTACACCATAAAACACAGCAGGTGGTTTGTGAACCCCCAGACTGGCAGTCATACCCAACATAATGAAAGAGCTATGTCGAGCGTCAAAGGACATGTCCGTAGACTGAGAGGAAACCGTACAGAGAGTTTGTTGGAGGAACACCTCAAGGTTCTTGAATGGTCATCTTGGCTTGGTTGGCTCTGCTCACCCTGATGGACTGCTTGGACACTTGTTCAAGGATATACACAAAGCCTTTCCAGTCTGAGTACCATTATTTCTTACCAAGTCTTTCATTTATGTCTGAGAAAAGCTTTTATGTTTAAATATGTGTATCAGTCATACTAAACAGTCATTACTTTGAGTCCTAATTTTCTTCACGTGTGAATAAAATGTTTTGCTTGGCTCTTTTGCATCTTACTTTGCATTTCATGTGAAAAATGTATATTAGGTAAGCGTGAACATTATAACTCATTCATAAATGGACATTAAAAACAACGCATCCTTTCAGTAGTTATAAATGTTAGTGACTCATCAATAGATGGTGATTTATTTCACACTTTACAACAAGGCTCCCTTTTACCAATTATAAATGTTAGTAACTTTAATGACTCTGTGCTTTCCACGTTAAATGACTCTTGTGATGCCAGTGCTGAGGAGATTCTCAGCCTTTTTAATTCTACTTGCACGGATATTCTGGACCTGATTGCTCCATTCACGGCCAGACACCCTAAACCTGTGACTGAACCGTGGTTAACTGACTCTACTCGCGCCCTGAGACGCGCATGTAGACGAGCAGAGAGGAGATGGAAGAAGGATAAACTTCACGTCTCCTTGGGGATTCTAAGAGACGGTTTAAGCGAATATCAGAGGGCTGTTAAATGTGCAAAAACTCATTTTATTTCAAATCTTGTGTCCAAAAACAGAAATAGGCCCCAGTTCCTTTTAAATCCCTGTAACTCTCCCTGTGTTGTGCCATCACCTACTCTATGTGAAAAGTTCCTTTCATTTTTTAATGATAAAGTCTTGGCCATCAGATCTTCACCTCCTCCTCTCACCTTAGACCCAGCAGTGTCTCCTGTGTGCTCAGCTGTCTTCGAGCAGTTTGACCTGGTTTCACTGTCCGAGTTATCTGATGTGGTTACAAAATTGAAACCTTCACAATACCCATTTGACAGTATTCCTCCCAGACTACTGAAAGATGTTTTTAATACTATTGGGTCATATATTTTAACTTTGATAAATATCTCTCTCACCTCAGGCTACGTTCCAACCTTTTTTAAACACGCTGTAGTGCAGCCTCTTATCAAAAAACAGAACCTTGATCATTCTGTTCTCTCCAACTTTAGACCTATTTCTAAGCTTCCCTTCCTGTCTAAAGTCCTAGAGAAAGTGGTTTTAGCGCAACTGCAGTCACACCTTGTTTTAAACTGCATATCAGAGAAGTTTCAGTCTGGTTTTAAATCACGCCACAGCACGGAAATTGCTCTTCTAAGAGTTTTGAATGATCTTCTTTTAACTGCTGATTCTGGGAATTCTGCTGTGCTTGTGCTTTTAGATTTGTCTGCTGCTTTTGACACCATTGACCACCAAATTATTTTATCACGCCTTGAACTGTGTGTTGGTATTAAAGGTAACGTCCTAAAATGGTTTCAATCCTGTCAGAAAGGACCTTTTCTGTGCATCTTGGCCAGTATTCTTCAGCTGCAGCCCCACTAGCATATGGGGTCCCACAAGGCTCTATCCTAGGCCCCATTTTGTTCAGTCTGTATTTACTACCTCTGGGGTCCATTTTTAAAAAGCATAACATTTCTTACCATTGCTTTGCAGATGATCTGCAGGTATACCTGCCTATAAAAGCAAATAAGGAATCTAGGATTGCCTTGCTTAGCTGTCTGAAAGACATAAAATCATGGATGGAAATCAACTTCTTGACTCTTAACGAAAACAAGACAGAGATTATAATATTTGGACAGTCTGAACTCCTGGATGGCTTTAATAGTGTACTCGGCCCCTTAGCCTCCTACAGCCGTCCCTCTATCAGAAATCTTGGAGTCATCTTTGACAACTGTTTTAAATTTGATAAACAGATAAGCTCAGTTGTCAAGACAAGCTTCTTCCAGCTGCGGCTTCTGGGGAAGGTAAAAGCCTATCTTCCTAGTAAGGAATTTGAACAGCTAATCCACTTATTTATAACGTCTCGTTTAGACTATTGTAACTCCCTCTATATTGTTGTTGACAAGTGTTTGATCCGTCGCCTGCAGCTGGTCCAAAATGCGGCTGCACGCCTTCTTACTGGGAAGAGACGTTATGACCACATCACACCCGTTTTGGCAGACCTTCATTGGCTTCCTGTCAGTTACAGGATCCAGTTCAAGTACTTACTTGTTGTTTTTAAATCATTGCATGGACTGGCACCACATTACCTGTCTGAGTTGCTGCACCGCCATGCTCCAGCTAGAGCATTGCGCTCAGCTCAGCAGAATATGTTGGTGTTTCCTCGGAGCAGGAAAAAAACCCAAGGTGACAGGGCTTTCAGTGTTGCAGCTCCCAGACTGTGGAACAGCCTCCCAGCACATATCCGGACTGCTGAGTCTATTGAACTTTTTAAATCTCAGCTAAAATCTCACCTCTTTGCACTGGCTTTCAATACTAGTTGAACATTACATTTTTATATTTGTATGTGTTTTTTATTTATTTATTTTTTATATGTTTCTAGTTATTGTGCTTTTTATTATGTTTTTAATTATTGTTTTATTATTGTACTCCCATTGTGTTATTTAATATTGTAGTTACTGCCTGTACAGCACTTTGGTCAACTGAAGGTTGTTTTAAATGTGCTATATAAATAAATAAAGATTGAGATTGAGTAACTCATTCATAAATGGTCCTAAGAGATGCCAAGAAACATCAAGATGGAAGGGGGGAGAATTAACTCAGTGAACAACAGATACCAAGGATGCTGGCTGATGAAGAAGACGAAGTAAACTAGGTAGCCAATATAAGGCTTAGCAGTACAGATAAATGTGGGCTCACTATTTGGCAAGCAACCGGTCACAGTTGCCCTGTTTATCTCATGTGTTATAAAAGCGTATTAATGATTTATAAACTGTTCACAACCTAATTAATAAATGAATTACAAACTGTTGGTAAACCCTTTATAAGGGTAGTCTTATTTTAAAGTGGTACCACATTGTTTAATGTTCAAAAAGGTTTTTCTCATACTGCCTGTGCTGCAGCACCTCTTTTCACCCTCTGTCTGAAACCAGAGCCCAGTCTGCTCTGATTGGTTAGCTGGCCGGCTCTGTTGTAATTGCATCAACTGCTTACTAATGTTTTGGAAATATCCCGCTAGTCAATGTCATTATGTTGTAAAAAGAAAACAAAGGAATCTAATGGAGGGAGAGAAACTCCCTCTTGAGGCAACTTTGGGATTTTAGCCTCTGCAGATCATTTACATGCACAGAAACCGATAAAAAGGAAACCCCAAAAAAGCATCATAAACAACCCCAAAAAGCATAGGTCCTCTTGAATGTTGTTCAGCCTTGTTGAAGGTGTTGTGTACATCTTACCGCTCTTTCAGATTGACAGAGATCAAAAGACATTATTTACAAAGGAAAATGAATGACTGACACCTATAGACATTTGTCCCGGGGGTTCCATGGATATGCAAACAGAGCATAGATATGTCAGATATGTTTTGCAAGGAACTGGGAAATTGACGGCAGATGAAAGATGAATGTATCACAACTCTGGATTTTGGCTCCATGAGGACCCGTGCACAGGCATCATGATCTGATCAAACACTTACAATCAAAATGTTAATACACTTTGAAAGTTAATAATGCAAGAGAAAGACATACATACTAGGTGTATTTAGTTTTTTTTTTTGGACAACATTTCAGGCATAAAATCCCTTTTAGCTTTCCCCTTGCTAATTTATCAAATTCTTTAAAAGAAGGACATCATCTTCTCAACTCTACCTTGTTTGAATATGTGTCTGTCTGTAGATATGATTTATGTAGATATATATGAAAAGAAAAGTGAGTCTACATATGCTTGAGGTTTTTTGTCTGGCGATGATTACAGCCTTTAATGTTTTATAGGGCGGTGTTGCTGGAAAAATGCACTGTACAGTATTATACAGGTAAACATGCAGCTCCTGGTGTGAGTATACAGTGTACAAGTGAGAAACAACAACCTCCTCTCATTGAGATGCATCTCAGCGGAGCTCCTGTTCCTGCTGCTGTCCTTCTGAGATGCATACAGCAGCCCGAGGCTGGACAGACACATCATCATCTGGAATAGAATCATGGAGCATCAGTTACACGTCTTCACTGGGGTGTGAAATTAAGGAAGGATTGTTTTATTCTGCGTAACAACTTCCTCTGCTACTGCTGCTCCTTCTATTCAAGGCGGACATTGGAGTGTGTCAGATGAAAGATGTTTGGCTACTGACCTTTTAACAAACATTTTTCAATAGAGGATTTTGACATCATGTACTAATTAATTAGCATTACATTTGAAAACTACCAATCGGGTGTAATAACCATATGACATTATATATCTATTGAAAGTACAAGTGATATATGTCACAAAATTACACTTAAACCAGCAATAACAAGCAGAAGAGTTGGGGGTGAACTCGTTAGCAAACATGCTTATTCACACATAGCTGACAACAGTGTAATTACTTACTGCAATATTATAACTGATGTTAGGACTTTAATAATACATGTTGATAATGATAATTTCCATAGTTTTGTGTTGAAGAACGTCTGCTCATCTGAAAAGAAATTCCACACGCTAACCCTACAAACACTCATCAATGTTTTTGACCATGAAAGCAATCCTTCCCTGACCTAACCTTAACCAAATAAATACTGTTAGTCTTTATTTACCATAATGATGGATTCAACCCCGCAAAATGCTCGTCTTCAAAGTTTCTTTGATCCTTAATAGTCTGCCCATCAAGTTCGATGAATGTTGGAACTTGAACTTCTCCATGAAAACGGTCAGTGTGTCTTAATGCTTTCTTTGGTTTGCTCCATTTCTAATGATTATGCTCACTGTGCCTAATGCATGGTAGGGGATTTGATTTGACTCTTAAGCTATGATCAATCAAAGCCTCATGTCCCACTGATTTGTGTGATCAGATCTCAGACTTTATGTTAACATCTGTTGGTCTCTTTCTTTTATACTGACTTTTACTAATGAAGTCCATTTGTAATGGTCACTTTTGTGATTTGATATATTGTTGAACTTCCTCTTTCCTTCCTTTCGTTGGAAATGTATAATTAAATGTCTGTCACACCACTGCTCTTTTGCATACCTTATTGTATACTAACAAAATGCCTCGTCAGTGGAGCATCTTATTAATCTAATTTCCGCATGTTCTCTTTCTTTTACTTCTCTATATCCTCGACACAATCATTTCTTCTTTGGAGTTTCGTGTTCCATGTTCTGAACCTCTGGGATTTTGATCTTTGTCCTTCACTGTCAATGGACAGCGTGACCAATTTAATTAGTCAAACAATCCGACAGAAAATTACAACATCCAAGAGGTGCCTGGTTCAGAGAAGATAGCTCAGTTCCAAGGAGAAATCCAACATAAACTAGTTCAACCACCTGCATATGAAAAACCGTCTAGAATATAAATGAAAATTAGACTCATTGTAATTCTGAATCATCCAATGCTCTAATAAATATACTTCATGTTTTCTCATTAACAAATTACACACTCTGCTTCAATGTATGCTCACACACGCTATCATCATTACAAATATCATTATCAGTGGTTTCACAGCGCTAATAGTGTGCTTTTCAAGGACTTCCTACACACTGCAATTATAATTATAATTTCATTACATGCTGTGAAGCCGCGTGCCGTAGACCTCATTTAGAGGAAGCGGAACATGACAAGCCCCGATCCTCTTCAGACCTGTTGTTTGTGTTAATGCCAGCAGGTTAACATGCATCACCTGACATTTCCCCCTGCCAGTTCAATATTCAGAGCCTGCGGGAAGGAGGTGACAGTAGTGTCGTCTTTCACATGGATAGGCCTCGGTGACACCAGAAGAAAAGATTGTGGGTTTACAGCCTTAGTGCTCAGAGCGGAGGGCGTTCATCCTAGAAAACGTCAACCGTTTCATGTTTATGTTAGAGCTCTATTTACAACACGGTTACACCATGAGTTTTATTTTGATTGATAGTAGTCCATAACAAAGATATAAAACAAATCTCGTCTTACCGAGTCAAGTCAATGATTGAATAAGCCTCGGGTCAAAATAGACTGAAAGTATTCTGCGCAGTCCATTATCCCAATGAGATTACAGCAAAGACAAAGTCAATATAGCACAGTACAGGCAGCAACCATGCAGGCTCCGTAATTGGCTTCAACTGATTCTAAAACAACACTGCCGAGAAGGGTTATGCTGCTCAATATATAAACAGGGTCAGCCCTCAATATACAGTATATTACAGTATATCATAGTTCAAGTGATGTACCCGATTATGTCAGGATGTGCTGGTGTCAACGGGAAGCAATTTATGTGTCATCATTCCTTCTAAATATGAAAGTGAAGGCTACTTATGAAATCTTAGTGAAAATTGTTAGTTATACCCCTACCCCTAAATTCACACAAATCTATGAAAACTACTAAAACATGTATGTATACAATATGTTTTATATTAAATGAATATGCAAAACAATTATAATTGCGGGTGCATTAGCGTGTTTGCTAGCGCATGACTGCCATTGACTGTAGATCTGTGTCATAACTTGAAAGAAAAATGGTTCCTACATGACGTATTTCAAAATAAGGTCTGTTGTTTACCTCCAAAACAAATCAAATTCAGAATTTCTGGAAAGAAACATGCTGTTGAATCTTTCAAATGTATTTTGTGAGGCATTGAGCCATAGAAGCCAAGTGCCAACTATGGCTGTTATGTCCAACACTCAGCCAATCACACAAAAATAATTAAGATTAATAAACAGCACTATGATAAGAGGAACAATATATATTTTTGGATTTTGAGAAGAACTGTCGAGTGCGAGCGAGGGTATGGATATATCCTGGGAGCATAACACGTTGTGCAGACCCAGATAGCTCACTTTCTCTCCAGTCACAGACAAAAATATATAATTGTCAATGTTTTGCCGGCACCACACTACAGCACAGTCAGATCCTTGGTGCTGATAGTGAAGGTTGAAGACTACATTAATCTAACAGTGAAGATGATAACGACAGCTGTGCCTGCATTGATGTGAAGGGAGAAGGGGACATAAATCGAACAGTAGTGGACTGAATGGGCCATTAATCTCTGAGGGGGCCAAGGGCATAGCTCAATTTAGCATTTGGCCAATGGTTCCCATGGCAACCACAACTGGAATAAATAGGGATATCCTACACTGCATGCGCTGCACATTACAAATCCCCTGTCTCTGAACGTGAACACACACACAAACACACACAAGTGTACAGGTGAACCATTGGTATGCAGTGTGTGTGACGCGGTGCGTTCAGTTTAGCCCATTACAGTGGGAAATGAGACACAGCCCTCACCCATCATTACTGTAATTGGTTAAATTGCGGCTACATGTATCTCTCCACCTGCTGCCAATTTAGCAATGAAAGCATCCGATGGAGATAAAAAAAACTGGAAAAAAAACTGTTGTGGTGAAAGATGAGTGTTTTCCTGGGGAAAGACGATAATCGGTTATTTTATGATTTTATATTCCTCCTACACTGACGGACTCAGACACAATCTGACAGTTTGGGCAGTAACGGCATTTATTAATCTTAGTTTAGGATATTTTCTTCAATTGCCAATGATGTCCCAGGCACCGTTTGTTTTCCATTCATTTTAGTATATTATATTAAGATTAACTCTTACTAAAACCGAGGGGAAATTCAGTTTTCATTCTGGTGATATTTTACAAATTACATACATTGGCCCGAACCAATCCACATTATGTTTGTCGGGACTCGAACTTGCAACCCTTCGGTTCCCAAGCCGAGTCCCTAAAGACTGAGCTACTCCCGCTCAATTATATGAAAAATAACATGGAGCTAGTATAACTTCTTGGCATTGTTTTGTGTTGCTGATGCTGCAAATTCCAGTCTATTAACTCTAGCATTGAGAGACTTCTGAGAACTGCTAAAATAAATATTGCCTTAATGAGATATAGCCAGAAAAACCTCAGTATTTTTCTCTACAAGGAACTTCTTACTGTCACAAGAGACTTTAGAGTGACATTGTTATGCCGTAATGGAATATCTGTCGTATGGCTGGAGATCGGGGTTAATGATGAGGTCAACAAAGCATGTGACTGTTGCATGGGAGAGGTTTCACTCATCAAACCCCTCCTAAGTAATAGAAAATAGCTAGGGAACTTCAAGCTTTAGCCAAGATGAGTTTCATGGCTGGTAAAACCTTTTTTCATATTGTTACAGTCTGTAGCTGCCCTCGGTAATAAGCCTGTTTTTCAGGTTTCATTTCGAAAATGACATGCCCAGACTATAACTTCACTTCTAAAAGGTTTATATGAATATCCTTTCATCTATGGAAATCTTCTGATAGTGTTACGGTGTGCAGGAAGCAGGACCCAAATGCAGATTTAAGTGACAATATCACTAGGCCACCAGGGTTGGTGGAGGGGGACCGGAGGAGGGACACAAAACTAGGGCCAACAGGGTGGGTGGAGGGGGTCTGGAGGACGGGCTTGGGCTGACAGCCCAGGGGCAAGGCAGAGTTTGAAAAGGGGGTTATGGAGGGGCGAAGGCAGTGGCAGGAAGAGTCAGGGGGCCAGGCCCGAGGGCGAGGACCGCGGCACTTAGGGGGCAGGGCTCGAGGGCGAAGACCGCGGCTCTCAGGGGGCCGGGCTCGAGGGCGAAGACCGCGGCTCTCAGGGGGTCGGGCTCTCAGGGGGTCGGGCTCTCAGGGGGTCGGGCTCGAGGGCGAAGACCGCGGCTCTCAGGGGGCCGGGCTCGAGGGCGAAGACCGCGGCTCTCAGGAGGCCGGGCAGAACCCGGTGTCGGCCGGACAGGAACCGGCGCTGGTGGGACAGGCCTCGGCAGGATTCCCCACGGAAGAGGACCAGGAGTTGGCAGGACCCCCGCCAGGAGGGCAGTCGGCGGGACCCCCAACGGGACAGGACACAGGATTGGCAGGACCCCCGGCAGGAGAGCAGTCGGCGGAACCTCCAACAGGACAGGACACAGGGTTGACAGGACCCCCGGCAGAAGGGCAGTCGGCGGGACCCCCAACGGGACAGTACACAGGGTTGGCAGGACCCCCGGCAGGAGAGAAGTTCGCGGGACCTCCAACAGGACAGGACACAGGGTTGGCAGGACCCCCGGCAGAAGGGCAGTCGGCGGGACCCCCAACGGGACAGCACACAGGGCTGGCAGGACCCCCGGCAGGAGAGTAGTTCGCAGGACCTCCAACGGGACTGGACATGGAGCCGGAAGGACCCCCAGCGGAACCTCCATCGGCATAGGACATGGGATTGGCAGGACCCCCGGCAGGAGAGTAGACGGCGGGACCCCCAACGGGACAGGACATGGGATTGGCAGGACCCCCGGCAGGAGAGTAGACGGCGGGACCTCCAACGAGACAGACATGGAGTTGGCAGGACCCCCAGCGGAACCTCCAACGGACCAGGACATTGGGTAGGGACTTGAGACGTGACTCAAGTAGGGACTCGAGAGGAGACTCGAGAGGGGAACCAAGGGGGAACTCGAGAGGGGAACCAAGGGGGAACTCGAGAGGAGACTCGAGAGGAGACTCGAGAGGGGAACTAGAGAGGGGACTCCAGAGGGGACTAGAGGAGGGACTAGAGGAGGGACTAGAGGAGGGACTAGAGAAGGGAACTCGAGAGGGGACTTGAGAGGGGAACTAGAGAGGGGACTCGAGGAGGGACTAGAGGAGGGACTAAAGGAGGGACTAGAGGAGGGAACTCCAGAGGGGACTGGAGAGGGGACTCGAGGAGAGAGGAGGGACTAGAGGAGGGACTAGAGGAGGGACTAGAGGAGGGACTAGAGGAGGAACTAGAGAAGGGAACTCGAGAGGGGACTCGAGAGGGGAACTAGAGAAGGGACTCGAGGAGGGACTAGAGGAGGGACTAGAGGAGGGACTAAAGGAGGGAACTCGAGAGGGGACTGGAGAGGGGACTCCAGAGGGGACTCCAGAGGGGACTAGATGAGAGACTAGAGGAGGGGCTAGAGGAGGGACTAGAGAAGGGACTCGAGAGGGGACTCGAGGGGGAACTGGAGAGGGGACTGTGGCAGCTGGGGCCGGGACTGGGGCCGGGACCATGGCTGCTCGGGCCAGAACTGGGGCTGAAACCATGGCTGCTGGGGACTGTACTAGGTCTGGAACCATGGCCGGAAATATGGCTGTATGATCGAGTTCTGAAGATGGAAACATGGCTGTAAGGTCCGGTTCTGAAGCCGGAAACATGGCTGTAAGGTCCGGTTCTGAAGCCGGAAACATGGCTGTAAGGTCCGGTTCTGGAGCCGGAAACATGGCTGTAAGGTCCAGTTCTGAAGCCGGAAACATGGCTGTAAGGTCCAGTTCTGAAGCCGGAAAAATGGCTGTAAGGTCCGGTTCTGGAGCCGGAAACATGGCTGTAAGATCAATCAATCAATCAATGTTTATTTATATAGCCCAATATCACAAATGTTACATTTGTCTCAGTGGACTTTACAGTTTGTACAAAATATCAGTATGACAATACGACACCCTCTGTCCTTAGACCCTCACATCGTACAAGGAAAAACTTCCGAAGAAAACCCACAGTTTAAAGGGGAAAATGGGAGAAACCTCAGGGAGATCCCGTTCTGAAGCCGGAAACATGGCTGTATGGGCCGGCTCTGGAGCCGGAACCACGGCTGCTAGGACCGGTACCTGAGTACGAGCTGGCTTCCTGACCTTGCGTCCTTTAGAAGTCTTTTGGAGGCTCCGTGGACCTCTAAACGCCAGGCGGGATCCCAAGAAAGGGTCAGAGAATGGAGACTGGCACTCAGGGCTGCGTGAGAAAACTCTGAGAAACTCAGGCAATGAGCCTCTCAACCATGGCATGTTGTCCACCTCCATTTGTGCCTTTTTGAGGACAGCCTCTTTGTCCCTTTTAGCCAAGGTTCTACTCTATTCAGCATAATGACACTGAAGAGTGTACTCTAGAGATAACAAGTCCAAATCAAAATTAAAATCCGCTGGGTCCATTGTTGGTCGGTTCGTAATGTTACGGTGTGCAGGAAGCAGGACCCAAATGCAGATTTAAGTGACAAAATAATTCCTTTATTTCAAGGCTACAATATTCAGACACAGAACAGAACACTACTCACAACACAAGACGAACCGACACTGAACACAGGAAGAGACAAGACTAAATACAGGAAGGGGTAATCACAAGACGAGACATAGCCGGGCAGGGGAGGAGAAACACAAGGGCCACAGGTGAAAACAATCAGACAACTAGACACACCAGGGAAACTAACGACGGGAGGAAAAACACAGGAAGAAGGACCAGACAATATACAAGGATGAAAATACCCATAACCAGACATAGAAAACTACAACACAGACATATCCTAACAGATAGGGCTGGAAATGTGCTTTGCAGGCAGCAATGATGTCAGTGTACAGGGGCTTGATTTTGAAAAGTCTGTCGTACTCGGTGGTGTTCCTTTTGCGATCGCTTTCCTCGTCTTCTTCAGGGTTGCTCAGGTGCAAAGACCACATGATGGCTTCAAAGCGTTGCCGGGACATCCTATCAGATGAGAATGAGAAGTAGTACGGCCATTTCTTCCTCCAGTAGTCCGATCGTTGGTGAACGTGGACGAGGCCTGTGAAAATGATAATGGCCAGGAAAGTGTAAAAATCCCTCGCAGTCAGCACTTTCCAAAGATATTTCTTTCCTGCCTGTAATCTCCTCAGGGCGTGGGCGTTCGTGTTCGCAATGATTATATTAACCACGGCAGTGCTAAAAAAAAAACCTGAAAATGGAGAGGGGAGCCCATGCTGCAGTGCTGTCAACGGTTGGGCCTGGGATCCTGGCTGGTATGAACCTCAATGGCTCTGGTCTTCGGTCTTTCTCCTCTCTGTTGTGCCACCTGAGTTCTTCCTCTGTTGTTCTGGAAGAGGAAGACCCACCTCGGCCACGCTTCCTGGATTTTAGAGATGTTTTTCCTTTCCTTTTGTATGGCAGCTCTTTGGGTGTCTCAGAATCAGAAGATGATGGCTGAGGAGGGGCAGCAGAAACCCTTCGAGTGGAACGGCCTAGCTGAGTGGAAGTAGACGGCTGTGGATGTGAGGGTGGGGATGGCTGGGTGGATGGTCGTGGCGTTGTTGAGACAGGCTGAGTGGCAGATGGGGGTCCAGAAGCCACGAAATTTTTTTTAAAAAAGATTTAACAACATGTTTCTTTATTGACTTTTCATTCCTGTATAATCATTTTGCGCAAAGATGGCACTGTTTGTCAGAGCACTTCATCCTTCTGGGATTTCATGAAGAACAGCTCCAACGCCTGTGTGTATGGGAACGCCTCTGGTGCTGGTCCATTAACTGGCATTCACTGGCCATTCATTTAGAAAATGTAACTCCAAAAAGACAAGTAACACTATTTAGCATTTTGCCTAATCATTCCTGTAGCTTCTTGGCTAAGCTAGCACTGTGACGCAGTTCCACCAAACACATAAGTAATAGATAAAAACAGAGAGATTACATACCTTTCCCGTGTTGGAAGTTGAACATCCGAGTCACTACTGTCCGGATCCAGGTCTGGCTGGAGGAAATCTTCATCATCCGACGAAGAGTCATCTGGTATGATCATAGCCCCGCTATCGTCAGCTAGCATCTCTAGCACCTGCTCGGTGGTGAACCTCTCCCTTCTCGCTGCCATTATTTGCTAAAATAGAAAGAGAATACACAAGAAAAAGATCTAAAAGCAAATAAATCAACGTCCTTGAAATGTGCTCTGTGCTCTGTTACCTGCTATCGTCGCTGCGTGCTGTAGTGCTGTCCTGCTGCGTAATGCGCAATGGAGCCGGAGCAGGCGTAGTTTATAATACGCAGGATCGTATCTTTGGAACCCATTGGTCGATTTGGGTGATTGACACCTTTTCTGAACCGTTAGAGCCAATATAATCGAGTGACACGCTAAACACTTACGTCAAGTACAGAGAGAATTGCGTAAACAGCACGTCAGACAGCATTAGCTCGGGACTGCGAAACTTTATACCTACTCTGCTGCCATTAATGTAATGATAGATTATCAGGAACAATTCTAAAGTGACTAAGAGACATTGGATTAACCTTAAGCAGCGTTGTTATTCCCTTGAACACGACCTTTGATCACAAAACAGCAACGGTCAAATATAATTATTGTTATGGTTTTAATCTGGAGTGTCAGCTTTCAGATGATATGTAGTTTGTGCAGAAAATATTAAGTTTTAAAGATCGTTTTTGCTCGTTAGCACCGGAAGTAGCATCTGCCCGTTTTCGCTAAGGGCTAATGCTAACGCTTCTTGCGAGACTTGTGTTTTGTTTCGGTAAAAATGGTTCGTATCGTCAGTTAGCTGAGATTCTTCTCGTTAATCTGGTACAACACATTAATAGGTTTTTAAATATTAAGATGCCCTGAGACACAGTGTCGTTAAAAAAAAAAAACAGCGTACCTCGCTCCGCTCACCGAGGGTGCAAAAATATGCGACGTCAAGCATGGCAGTCCTTATATCTCTTAGAAGATCAATTGGCACTATGAACAGTTGAGCCAAAGAACAACACACACAGTTTCAATGAAAACCTATATAAACCAGATAATATCACAGAATGTTCGTGGCAATAGTATTCGATAACTCACTTGTACGTTTGAGAGGTCCGTAGCACAGACTAGACCTTGTCGCTTGATACTTTGCGACACCGATTACGGCAACAGTTTAAACACGAGTTGTTATGATTCCGGGGTTCGCAGCGTCACACCCATACCTACGCACGCCCCTAACCATGCATACTAAATAACATAGCGGTCAGTTACACAGTCCAAAAGTTTAACAATTCCCTCGGTCAGGTCTGTCTAGTCATCAACCAACCAACATCCGACCCTTGCTCTTTGGGGCCTCCCGGGGGTGCTGAATGATGCTAAAATAATTTCATGACCACAATGTAAGCTTTAACCCTCAAATATGTCCCTACACATGCTTTAATATACCACACTTCAAGATTTAGCATAATACAAACATTACCCTAAATAAAAGGTAAAAAATAAAGTGGATTGTCCTTTGTTGTCAGTAACTCAATACATTTTCCAAATACTGTAGATGGCTATTTCCAATTATTAGAGAAATATCATAAATCTTTACCCACTAACTATATTTTATAAATCGAGTTACTGCTTAATTCCTACTATTGATCAGGCTACAAAGAGGTATAACAGTAATACAAATTAGCTTTGCCTATAGCAGCTGCAGAATGTTAATCTATCAATTACTATTATCTAATAATATGTATTATTCTGAATTAGGGCAAAATAAAAAGTCCGGTAACACTTTATATTAAGGTACACAAATTAACCATCAACTAGTTGTTAAAGGGGACCTATCATGCAAAATGCACTTTGTGCTGTCTTTTATACATAAATATGTGTCCCCGGTGCGTCGGGGAACTCACGCAGCATCAGAAAATAAAACCCTCTCTCTTTTCCTCCGTACCCAAATCTTTTAAAAACGGGTGTACAACGAGCGGATACAGATTTTCATCCGCGGTGACGTGTCCATCCGCTGTGACGTCGGCGGACCCACAGAAAGTTGCTATCAGAAACAATGCCTGACGTGTTTTGGACGTAATCTCGTCTTTGTTTACATTAGCAAGCCTCACTAACACTCAGAGCTAACCTGTACTGAAGAGCACATGTGTTTAAAAAGCAGGAAATAAAAAAATAACTCACCTTGTGATTAACCTGCAAAAGAAAAAGCATTTCAGAAATAATCCTTGATGTGGTTTAAACAGGATGGCGTTTTATCACAACCGAATTTAACTTTATCTCCGGTAGAATTCTGATCAGGCATTAGCTCCGCCTCCTCTTCTTTCTTTCTTTTTCACGCTAAGGACCCAAGATCCGCGTTTCTCTAACAGGGCTGCAAAAGAGGGGTTTGAACAGTATGAGGCATGGCTACAATGGGTGATCCGTTTGGTATTTTGAAAAAAAAACTTCACAGATATGTTTTGTATAGGTATGGCCCTACAATATATTTTTCAAATATAGCATGATAGGTCCACTTTAATTAACATGCATATTAGCAGTATATTGGCTCTTTATTAGTCATTATAAAACACTTATTGATGCCTTATTCTACATGACCATATTCTACAAGTAATAAGCCATTAGTTGAGAGTTTTTCCCTCAATAACCCTCTAATTAGTGCTTATTTATTGCAAGTAAGGAAGTTGTACATGAGTTTTGGTATTAATATGCTCTGCTCAATATGGGCCTAATAAGGCAGTGGTACCACAAGAATAGTAATTCTCGCATAATAACACTTAACAAATATGATCTATTATGTAACAAGACATGAAACTATAAGTATTAATTGTGTCTAAATAACTCAACATTAGGTATTTATATTAGGGCTGTCAAGCTCTGTGATTGGAGAGTGTGCTCCAAGGGTTACGCCGAGACTCGAACAGCACTTGAAATGGGATGGAACCAAGGCAGACTGTCCAAACTGGATTTGAACCGGTCCACTGCGTCCCCCCTCCCCCACCCTGTCCCCAGAACTACACATGCTGGCTATTCTGTTTCGCAACATGTTCTCTATCTATGGTCTCTACTGGGAGTTGTAGTTTTAAAAGACGTTTTCGTATTTCCCATAATAAGAAGTTGCCAGTATTAAATTGTGTACATCCCTGGAGGTTTAGGGGATAGGAAACACTCAAATTTAAAACATATAATTAATAAATGGGTGAAAATTGCTTGTGCCCATAATGGGCAGCATTAATATATATACACACATGCCAGCTAAGGTCAGAAGAGCTTTATTTAACAGCTGGTCTTATGTTTGTGACCCCTGTTGTTAATTGATAACATTACATTACATTAATTGATAAGCCTGAAACATGCACTTGTCAAGGTTCAGAGGCAAACTTAGCAAATATGACAGTCGCCATCGATCAGCTTAAGATAAGATATACTTTATTGATCATTGAACATTGCTGGAGGTATGCACAAATATTGATAGATGTCTTGTAATGCACTATTGAGGAACCTGCGACCCAAGTTTTTCATTCAATGCATAACTACACCATAGTTGTGTAGGCCTATATGATATGTCAATAAACCTTAGAAATCTTGAAATCTTGAAAGGGATGTGCAAAATAGTCATTATATACAGTCTTTAATTAACTATTAGTAGAGAATAACGAGTAATGAATATACTTTATAGGGATCCTATTAATATCTAATAATACAAATAATGAAATTCAATAACATGCTTTAACCACTAGGTGTCCCTTTATATCAGCTGTGCACCTTTATGGTGTAAATACAGCCTATCTACCAATTGGATCAAATATAAAAGTCAGCCGAATTAGTGTTGATACTGCAAGGAGACGTATTGTGTGAAAATAAATGTAAGATGTTGTTTAATGGCTGATATATTTATGATCCACGTCACGTTTTCAGTTCCTCATGTTTGTCTAGAAGTCTTCTCATCAGGGCTCTATAAATACAGAACTACGGCAGATATGTAATATTTAATGCAGCCGAACCGTGTATTACAATGCCGTTATGTGATGACTTTCAAAGAGAAAAGCAAGCACACTCGGAATAAAGTATTATTTTATTTTTTAAAAATGTTTTCGGTCTGTTTCCGGTATTTGTTTATGACAATGTGCTGTGAGATGTGAGACTGGAATTGCACAGGGGAAAATAACGTAGGCTATCTTTAGATGTGGATTTTGTTAAACTAATATGTTTGCGCTGTGGACCAACACTATACATTGACGGGGAAGGGGGTAGCAATAAATATAACACCATTAAACAGTTACACAACATAACAGAAATAATATCGATAGCAGCGTCCCTAGCAACCACCTTGGTAACAATGAAAACGTTGTATGGACGCAATTTCCTGAAGTAATCTTCATAATAACTAGCAAACTAAAGATCATGTACATCCACTGCACACATAATCTGAAATAACAACTCATATTTCTCGCATCAAATGATATCAAAACGCATTTTAATGGCCAAACTAACTTTAAAATAGGCATTTTCCACCGAGAATAAAACGAAGTTCGGCCATGTTTTTTTTTTCTGCAGGGAGAAATTTGAAGATCACGTGACATAGCCATAGAATGAATGGTGAAAAAAACGGGGTTTGTCAAACAGAGCACATGGTGTAGTCAAAACGATAGCTGGGGATTCTGGGTAGTGTATTGTCTTCTGCCATCCTTTACTCCGAAAAAATATTTTTTTCTCCGAATCGAAGGGGAAAAATACAAAAGCATTGCACACAATTTAAACCAATCAATGTTGTGTAATTAACAAGGATAATCTGGTGTTTTTTAGTCGATGAGTAGTGCAGATATTACTGTAAAATCAATCGACAGTAAGAGGAATACTTACTTCCGGGTGTACAATTCTCCGTTATCCAATGAGAATGGACGCTCACATTGCCTTTAAGGGCAGCCGACACAAACGAATGCCGTGCTTCCATGAGCGTCATTACCAGTAGAAATACATTGCTTTTAAAATCGTGCTGTGCAACACGAAAAAAAGGGGGAAATCGTGTTGGTGAACACGAATCAATAGATTAAAAATCGTGTTGGTGAACACGAAATGCCATGAGACTGGGTTGCAATATCACCTTGCTAATGGTAGCTGAACTGTCAGTACCCCAACATACATTCTTAGATATAAATACCAAATGTTGAGTTATTTAGACACAATTAACACTTAGTTTCATGTCTTGTTACATAAGAATAGATCATATTTGTTAAGTCTTATTATGGGAGAATTACTATTCTTGTGGTACTACTGCCTTATTAGGCCCATATTGAGCAGAGCATATTAAGACCAAAACTCATGTACAACAACTTCCTTACTTGCAATAAATAAGCACTAATTAGAGGGTTATTGAGGAAAAACTCTCAACTAATGGCTAAAGAGCCAATATACTGCTAATATGCATGTTAATTAACAACTAGTTGATGGTTAATTTGTGTACCTTAATATAAAGTGTTACCAAAAGTCCTCTAATTTTAATAAATTGTAGTTTAATTTATGCCAACAGTGATGCCAAACAACCAGAGAAGTGCTTCACACACACATGCACACTCCTCTACACTTGTCCTCCCACTTGTAGGGCCTCTTCTCACCCATTGTGAAGATTTAAGAAGAATCTGTAGTGTTCTCACCCCTCCTCTGCCCCTGGATTGATTTTATGTAGCGCTCCACGAGGAAAGCAGGATAATGAGATCACAGCATGCATTTTTCATGGACAGGAAGAAGCGCTACAGACACTCAAAAGTGGAGGCAATAACCTGCAGGACAAATGGTAAGAGAAACTGTAAGAAAAACCTGCATTCGATTGAAGTTCTTTATTTTGCAGGTCTGATTTGTGATTTGATAGGAAGAAAGTTGGAGATCTGACATTTTCGTTGCACACCACACCGATTGCACTGTTCTAAATCTGTTCCATGCTAAATACTTGTGGCTGTGATAGAGGAAACAGCACAATAACAGTGATTACACTCTGATAAAGGGAGTAATTTCAATCTGTGTGTGTGTGTGTGTGTGTGTGTGTGTGTGTGTGTGTGTGTGTGTGTGTGTGTGTGTGTGTGTGTGTGTGTGTGTGTGTGCGTGTGTGTGTGTGTGTGCGTGTGTGTGTGTGTGTGCGTGTGTGTGTGTGTGTGTGTGTGTGTGCCAGCCTGCAGCACTTCACCAGAGCACAGTGACACATGCTCAGCTTGATAACGTCCTCCATTGCTTTTCTGTGAGGAAATTTTTTTGTTGTAAAAGACAGTTTCCTCTAAGTGCATCATCTCAGTAGACTGATGCATTAACTCCTAACCCACTAACCAAACCACAGCTAATCAGCTTTGACTGCAGAGTTCATGAACCTTCAAGACTCTCAAAACCTTATTTTCTTAAATTGAATTTTCATTATAATATTGAACATTATATGATGGGATTTGAAATAAAAAGAACACTAGTTATTACACAACAAGACTTCCAACAGGACTTTGTCAAGGTTCGATGGTGCAATGGCTGTTTGTGGCAATTATTAGCAAAAAAAGGTTAGGCTACCAACCAATGTTTATTGTAGGAAATGTAATGTGATCATCAGTCTCCATTTTCAAGTCTTCATTGACCGAGTTGCGCCGTAACCTCACACTACACTAATGCTATGTTTTACGCCCCACTTTTAGACGGCCCTACCGCCATGGGCATCACAGCCATTTTATGAGGGTGGGACAAGTCCCCCCCACCTTTTAAAATGATTAGTTTAGACCCCCCCCACTTTTACTATGCGGAAAGTCCGTGAATCGGTATATCCACTCGCCACTCTTTGTAGAGCGCTGTGTCAGTGCTTCATTATCAAATCCATTCCACTTGCTTATTGTGAGAATGCCCAAATCAATGAAACTCCGTACCATGTTTTCACTGCTACTTTGTACCAAGGCAGATTCTCAGAGCCGTACACATGAGCCGTACACATGCTGCGCTTTTTGTGTAGCTGTGTCTTTAGTTGTAAAATGATGCGCGCCACAGTTTCCACGCTGCGAGGCTCTGGCGCTAACAGTTCACGAGCGTGTTCCACTAGCACCCGGATATAAGGCGCTGTTATTAAAGAGGTGGAGGGAGAGTCGTCTCCTGTCAGACTGAGAGGCTGATAACTACAGCTCACTGAGGTAAAGGACTCTCTGAGTGTTTAGATAGTTCACTTTAGTCTAAGTAGTGGGTCTCAAACGGTTTGGTAATCATTTATGTAAATAAGTATTTCCAAGGCACACCTTTATATGATCATTATAGTTATAAAAAATAAGAGAATAACAGGTATGAAATAATTCCAACTCATACTATTGGACAGTAACACAAAAATACAGTTTAAAAGGGGAGTGATTTGTAAAATATGCATAAAGAAAAACTAAATCTGTTTACAGTTCGGTTTCACATGGGTGTTGTTGAGAGATGTATCCATAGATTTAGTCCCTAATTTTGCTCTCAAAGTGCAGCAGATTGATGCTTTTAACTTTAAAATAAAATCTTCCCGGGGGAGCATACCCCCGGACCCCCCTACAGGAGGTGAGTTCCACCACCCGCCCACACCCCCTGTCAAATTGTCCCATCCACATTGAGGATGCTTCCTACGCCCATGCCTATAGCACTAACAAAATCACGGATTTACCCAAAATCATCACCAAAAAAACGTCAAATCAACAGGATTTATAATAAAGAAACACATATAACAATATGAATATAAAATCCTAGAAACAACAGAGGCCTCTCCTCTTCTGCTGCTCGCACTGGAGTTTTTGAGCCCTTCCTTTTCCAGGTGCATCTCGTTGTGTTGTAAAGCAATAACGTATGTCTTTTAAAACCTCAGAAGTTTGCTAGATGAAGTGAAATTCAGTGTCAGGAAACCATGCTTTTAGTTACAAATTTCAACAGCAATCCATCCAATAGTTGTTGAAATATTTTACAAACGTTGCCAACCTAAGCTAGGCCGCTTGCGTGAACAACTCAAAGAAATGTAATGTAAAAAAAAAACAGTTAAAAACAGGAGGAGATCCATTGACTGGAATTTATGAGCAATATTAATATACTATTAATCTTAAAAGTTGAGAGCAAATGTACTGCACATCGCTTAAAGTAATTGGTTTTGAAAGGACTATGGTCTGAGCTATAGGGATCCTCTGAGGTTTATAAACCACCGCAGCTCCATTGGCTGAAATAATCTCTGCAGCTTCTCATTTGCTTTGGTTATTTCTGTGGGTCTATTTTTTACTCTGGTTTTGATATTCTGCCACCACAGATCCTGATTGAGTGACAATTGAAGCATTTTTCGTGCAATTGCATACTGACAGAAAAAATAAAAACTAACTTTAACTAGCTATTGGCTTTATGACAGTCTTAAAAAAATACTGTTTATATCCCCCATCCTCTGAGAATAAGAAAATGACCCTGTCGTGGGAAGAATGAGCAAGCAAACAAACATGCACACACACACACACACACACACACATACACACACACACACACACACACACACACACACACACACACACACACACACACACACACACACACACACACACACACACTGCACGTAGACACTGAAAAATGTGCTAATCTGCTGTGTGCTATTGTCGTTTCTCACCCTGTGTCGTCGATCTCTCTGTAGATCAGGATGAATGGAAATACTAAATGTTTTATTTATCAAGAGAGTTGTTCCTTGCATTGTTTTGGACTGGTAATGTTTAACGTTGCATTTGCTTGTCTCTAAAGACGTCTGTCAAAGTATTTTTTCTTGCCTTCTCTCGCTCCATTTCTATCTTGTTTTCTCCAGTAAAGAGCTTTCTATGTTAGGTCGGATCATGTCGTAGCAGCATGTTGGGTGACTGCGGTAGCACCAGTTAACTTTGGGTGGGTGCTTTCTGCTGTCTGCTGGATGCCTGGGTCACAGAGCTCTGAGTAACTAGCTGTCACAACAAATTTGTTCGCGAACACACACTACGCTGTCATGTTGGGCCTTTGTGTGTCTCCATCGCAGCAGCCCAATGAGGCGATCTTACTGGAGATAATTGCTCACCAAGTCAAGGGCGAAAGAGGCACAGATTTATGCTTATAATGAAGTGACATTTATAGTGTCAGTGTTACCATGAGAAGTTGCTGATTGATCTGTTATTGGAAAAGGGGATATTTATTTGCATTGTTGGCACAGAGAAAAGAAACATATAAACAAGACTAAGATATACAGTCATGCTAGTGGTTTTGTGATGAGTTACAGCTACATATATATACAGTACATTGAAATGTTTTGATAAAGTGAAATGTATATGTGATATGTACAACATTTTGTTACAATGGATCCAATAAACGATATATATTTTACCCAAAACCACCCATTGGGACCTTTCACTAGATTACAAATCAGTAGGATTCATTCTCTCGGGATCATAAATATCTTCACAAAATGTTATAGCAAACCATCTAAAAACAACTTTACACCGAGACAGTTCCAGGGCTGGTTCAAAGCAGAAGCCCAATTTAAACCACTTTTTCGTGTTTCAACTACGAAGGCACTTGGCCCTAGAATTGTTTAATTCAGCTTGGGAACCATCCATTCACTTTACCTGCAACAAGTGCCAAGACCTGCATTTGTTGGAGGGTTAGCAACAACCAATTTCAAGAACGAGGAAGGTTAGAAAGTGTCTGGAGAAGTCGTACTTTCAATTCATTCTGGCTTTGTTATATTTTGTTGTGGTATAAGAAGTATAAGAACAAGACAAGTACGGCTCGTTTAATGTTGTAAATGGGAGGTAAATTCATGCTGGTGCAAAAAGGCTTCATAATAAAGGTGACATCATGACTTAGCGCCCATTGGGCTCTTATAGGTGGAAAATTAAACAGGTTATTTGGTGGTCGCAAGTTGAACCAACTCCGAACAAACAATTTATTAGAAATTATACAATCAACCGATGGTTATTTTCGTATACACCATACCATTGGGAAAACCATTTCTAGCTGGCTATGTGCACACATAACCACCACAAAAACACATGAAACAACCCGAGACAATGTGGAATAGATAGGCCTATATGGTCTACATACTTTTGGCCATATAATGTTTATCAGTACTTCCACAAGGTGCACATATCTATACATTCCTGCATTCAAAATATGTAAAACTAAGTTAAAGAAGGATTTAGACGAGAGACAAATTCAGGAGTTTGAAAAGTCATATTTCCAAAATGTGCTGGTGTGGTGTATGACCTTGTATGCTCTTTTGTTTTGTTTACTGACTTGGGTTCTGGGACAATCTGTCTCACAAGTAATGGCCCCCATTCTGATACATGTATACCCTTGACCATTACATATTGGAGAGGCTACAATAGTTGCTTCTGAGAGTGCTTTACAAAAAGGCATTAACAACTCACTCACCTACGTGACATTTGCTTGGGTTATTTCCCCAGTGCCTTGTCACATTAACTTATTATTGTGATTAGGTTACTCTAAGTATGCAGCCAACCTGGTACTCTATTTCTCTCTAGACTTCACTGTCAATGGGCAAACTCGTCTAAAACCTGTTACTCACCAGACACTGGGGAAATCTGAAGCTGTCTGTGGCTTTGGACCATTCAGAGAGTCAGAAAAATAAATGTTGAATTTTAAAGATGTATTTGAGATGCTGGGTGAAATGAGGGCAGGCAAACAGCTGGACAGTCAGGGTAAAACAAATCTTTTTCATTCTTCTCCTTAATTAAAGAACTTTCAGTGTATGTATCCATGTGTGCCGGGGGGATCACTAGGAACCATTGCGTGTCTCTGACAAGTCCCATCGCGTAGCAAAGCCACTCGCCAGAGTCTCCATGGCAATCGCAGCGCAAGAAGGGAAGAGCGGGAGGTTTGTGAGGACCCATGTGGAGTTCTCCATTGATCTTGACGAGACTGTAGCTGAAAAGAGTGAATCACTCACTCAGCAAATACAACAAGTAGACAGAGTGATAAGAGAGTGCAAGGACAGACCAGAGCGCAGAGTTTTTAGAGACAGCCATGACTTGTTGAATTCCCCATTTAATCACAGATTGAACAAGGGCCTGACTAAGATATACCCTGATGATCAGACTGAAGTGGATATTTTTGATATAACACATTATCTTCCGCCTAGGTCCTCTGACATGATATTGCTCGACTACTCGGTGGTATTCCATGACTGAAGATAATAGTTTTCTCCAACACACCTAATATTGTTTTGCATGAAGACATGTTAGAGGACAGTTCTATGTATCCTGGACAAATATTAAAGATGGCTTTACAACAGAACAATTACTTGAGGCAGCTAAGACATTTTATGGACATTGCCTAACAATTACCCTATTCCTAACCCTAATCCTTACCCTAACCCTAACCTTATATATACATATTTTTTATATATATATATTACCTAAGGGGATTGCTTTTTAACTAATGTAGCTTTTTAATTAACTATTTAATTATTTGTTTATCAATGTATTATTTATTTATATTGTGGTATTTATTTATTTGTGTATTATTTATTCTTTATACATATTTCCTATCCTTATTTTATAAATCCTCCTCATCTCAATCTCAATCTTTATTTATTTATATAGCACATTTAAAACAACCTCAGTTGACCAAAGTGCTGTACAGGCAATACATACAATATAAAAGAACACAATGGGAGTACAATAATAAAACAATAATTAAAAACATGATAAAAAAGCACAATAACTAGAAACATATAGAAACACATACAAATGTAAAAATGTAATGTTCAACTAGTATAAAAAGCCAGTGCAAAGAGGTGGGTTTTTAACTGAGATTTAAAAAGTTCAATAGACTCAGCAGTCCGGATATGTACTGGGAGGCTGTTCCACAGTCTGGGAGCTGCAACACTGAAAGCCCTGTCACCTCGGTTTTTTTTCCTGCACCGAGGAACCACCAACATATTCTGCTGAGCTGAGCGCAATGGGGGTGCAAAAACTCAGACAGGTAATGTGGTGCCAGTCCATGCAATGATGAAAAAAATGAAAACTAAAAGTAAGTACTTGAACTGGATCCTGTAACTGACAGGAAGCCAATCAAGATCTGCCAGAACAGGTGTGATGTGGTCATATCTTCTCTTCCCTGTAAGAAGGCATGCAGCCGCATTTTGGACCAGCTGCAGGCGACGGACCAAACACTTATCAACACCAATATACAGGGAGTTACAATAGTCTAACAGAGACGTTATAAATAGGTGGATTAGCTGTTCAAATTCCTTACTAGGAAGATAGGCTTTTAAATTCCCCAGAAGCCACAGCTGGAAGAAGCTTGTCTTGACAACTGAGCTTATTGGTCAAATTTAAAACAGTTGTCAAAGATGACTCCAAGATTTCTGGCTGTAGGAGGCTAGGGGGCCGAGTACACTATTAAAGCCATCCAGGAGTTCTGACTGTCCAAGTATTACATTCTCTGTCTTTTTTTGTTGAGAGTCAAGAAGTTGATTTCCATCCATGATTGAATGTCTTTCAGACAGCTAAGCAAGGCAATCCTAGATTCCTTATTTGCTTTTATAGGCAGGTATACCTGCAAATCATCTGCAAAGCAATGGTACGGAATGTTATGCTTTTTAAAAATTGACCCCAGAGGTAGTAAATACAGACTGAATAAAATGGGGCCTAGGATAGAACCTTGAGGGACCCCATATGCTAGTGGGGCTGCAGCTGAAGAATACTGGCCAAGATGCACAGAAAAGGTCCTTTCTGACAGATAGGATTGAAACCATTTTAGGACGTTACCTTTAATTCCAACACACAGCTCAAGGCGTGATAAAATAATTTGGTGGTCAATGGTATCAAAAGCCCTCTGATATTCGCTTAAACCGTCTCTTAGAATCCCCAAGGAGACGGGAAGTTTATCCTTCTTCCATCTCCTCTCTGTTCGTCTACAAGCGCGTCTCAGGGCGCGAGTAGAGTCAGTTAACCACGGTTCAGTCACAGGTTTAGGGTGTCTGGCCGTGAATGGAGCGATCAGGTCCAGAATATCCGTGCAAGTAGAATTAAAAAGGCTGAGAATCTCCTCAGCACTGGCATCACAAGAGTCAATGAATGTGGGAAGCACAGTCATTAAGGGCAACGGAAAACGGTGACGCTGTCAGAGGATTCAGCGCACGTAGGCTCATCTGAACTCTTTTATGAATTTTAAATGCATGTTTTTTTTCGTTTATTATTATTATTGTTACCATTTTATATATTTTTCTTACATTTTATCTATTAATATTTATATTCTACATGTCACAGTTTATTCTATGTTTGCACGGTGTATTGCATATTTGTTATTTTATTAGGTTCCAAATTAGGAGATTATATACTTTATTCTTTTTTATATATTATTAATCCCCTGTTTCCTATTCAAACATTGCTTATATTATTTTATTTATATTTTAGTTATTACTTTCCATTTTATTTTAAATGGATGTTGGAGCCTCCCGCAGGGAAACCCCCTGAAACAAGCCCTTTAATAAAGTACTTTTAAACATCATCCGAGGCGTGTCCCATGTCTCACCTGCACCACCTCTCTAGACCTCTGCCTGGGTTTTAAACACTTTTAGGGACACTTTTAGGGACATATTTTCCCTCCCCGTGTGCCTACTAACCCGTGTGTATTTTATATTTTACATTTTATATATTTGTTTTATATTTGACATATTTTAACATTTTGTTTAATATGATTTTTATTACCAGCACCTATTTTCAAAAGCACTTATTCTACTAAGCACTTTTATGTATGTATTTATAATTTTTTCACACTAATTTTACCTGCATACCGATTTTATACAAAGTCAACCTCGGTACTTTTAGCCAGATGTTTTTAACCCACTTACCAGGTCTTTTATCAGATGTTGTGGGACACAGCCTTGGACACCCCCCCGAGGGGGTCTCCCCCGGTGGGGTGTCCAGGAGTGCAGGTTTTAACCCCGCCGCATACGCTCTGTGCTTCAGCCGCTGCTCTCTTTTATCCCTTTTATTGCATTTTCTTTATTTCATTTAATTTTTTTTAACACAGACCAAACAGGGCTTTTATAAACTTGTATTGGTTTTACTACAGGAGTTTTTAAATAGGTTTTTAAAATATTTACCCGAGGGCCCGTGCACCACGCTGCGCTCCTACGGAGCGCCCCGCGTTCCCCCTTTAGCCTGGCCCTGACCCTTTTACCTGGTATTCAGTCTTTCTCTTTTACACAACAGGCCTTTAAAAAAGATATAAAAGGAGAGAGGAACACTCCAGATAACATGTAATTGGGTTATCACACAGTTACAGTTTGGTTTGCTTGTGAGATGCCTGAGCCACTGGATGGAACACTGTGGTTGGACCATTTCCCTGCATATGGGCAGTTCTATGGTTGGGATTCGGCATTGCAAAAGGGCTGTGGTAAGGGTAATGAAGGGATATGTTTTAAGTAGGGCAGGCTCTGTGTTATTCTTGTTTACAAACTGTAAAATGTGCTCCTGGAAGGCAGTTTGGTGGAGCTAGGAGGGACATGACAGAATACATTTTGAGCCCAGCTCTCAAATAATGCTTTAAGAGATAGTCAATTACGCAGGTCATTTATTAAAATCATCATTGAAATATTGAAGAAAGGAGAACATTCAGATTTAATTATGTCTTTTGTTACTGGTGCCAATATATCTTCAGAATATACATTAACAGCACAGCAACTCAGGAGAAGAACTGAGGGCAGAAAAGCAATTGGGTAAATGAGACAAAGACAGACAGAAAAAAGCACCATCTTGCTGAATGCCTTTAATGCCCCAGATCCTTTTTTATTGTGTGTGAAATGGACGTGTTGTAAATGTTCGCTTGCAGAGCTTCATACATAATGCTGTGTTATGAGAGGCCCCAGTCTTCTTTTATAATGCTCCCTCCTTCAGACTCTCTGCGCTTCCTCCTCTGGTTTCTTCACAGCCTTGCTTTCAGGTAGAAATGCTGTTGCCATGGTGATTCCAATAGCCGATCTTGCTACAGCATGATGAGGAGGACCTGCCGGCAGAGAGGGAGTTACTTGTTATATTTACATTCCGAACATTCACAGTGCTCGTGTCTGGCCGCGTTTACGTCCCTCTGTTAATCCACTCAAGATTTACAGCTTTATAGATCAGATATTAACACCTGGATTAGCAGGAAATGAAATGGATTTTTAAGTGGAACATAGAATATAATATAGCCTATTTGCTGTCTGGCTGCTTTCAAAATATCCGTTATAAACTGTACTGTGCTTGTGAACTGAACTACAATTCACACATGGCTATAAGGTAGAAATTAGTACATTTGCTAAATAATGTCTTAGCCTCCTGAGGGCATGATTTAGGACTGTATGTAGCTAATAATTGTTAAGTAGCCTAGCAAGGACCAAGGAGAGAACTCTAACAATTGACCCACCAATTGTGTCACTTTATTACTCACTTATTATGTCAGGGACAGACGTATCAGTTCACAGGATGAATTGCTACAAAATGATGTACGAGATTCAGAGTCCCCAGAGGATGAATGCCAATGATTGCTGATCCTCAGACGCTTTCCTTTAGCTCCACTAGGAGGTCGACATTTCTGTTTTTAAGAAAAAAGAAGGTTGAGATACCTGTTTTCGGACAAACAGATCTACTGTCCAGAGCAGTGGTCGGCAATAGAAGCAGTAGATCTGTTTGTCCGAAAACAGATATCTCAACCTTCTTCACCATTGGCACCCCCCCCCCCCCCCCCCCCCCGTTGATAATTCATGAGCGTCGGCACGCTGATACATTATTTTTTCAAAAAGGTTGCCGACCCCTAGTCCAGAGGTTACATCATACTGGCTTTGGTTATCGCCTGTGTTCACATTGGACTGTATCGGAGCCTTTGCTTGTGAAACAGACTGTGGGGTTAATGACGTTTTTTAACTCTACCAAGGATGTTATGATTTTGGCTTGCTTCCTCTATCGCTCTTACAGGATTACAGAAGAACATTTGGCCCAATTTGCATTAAACTTGGTGTAATATGGTATAATATATAATAAGGAAATCTCAGTAAAGTGTTATATGAACGGCCATATAAGTTGGGAAATATTTTTGCTGTTTTCGATGTTGAATTGCACAAAGTAAAGCTGTCTTTTTCCCTAATTTTTTTTCTTCCGAAGGTTTTGCATAAAGGGCGAATGAAACATCAAACAAAAGTGAATGTGACATACAAGATTATTAAAAACAAACACGGCCAGGAGGAAATCAATGAAATGAAGACTAACAGTGGAAGTAGAGTTGATAAAAAGCACTTATATGCATTTCTGCTGTAGGAAATATAATAATTTTGCATTTTTTGCCTTTGGGTAGCCGTGTTTTAATATGATAAGCTTCTTAATGCCTCCCTAATGATACAGTGTGTAACTCCACCAGTGTGTTTTAGGGCGGGGTTAGAGGCTTCAGGGACCTAGAGAGGGTGTTGATTTAAGTTTCTCCATTGAAGTACCAGTAAATGTTGACGGGTTAGGTCTCCATTTCAGAAGCACTGAAGCCAATCAATCAGGCACACAAGATGTTTTTATATTCTTCCTGCTCTGCTGTAGAAATAACTGTGAACTATGGATCTGTTCAGAGGTACAAGGTCAATAGCTTGCAGTTAAGGCGAGACTTGTAATTGATCTGAATCTCAATAGCTCAGTGTCTCTAATTCCACCCTCAGCATGATTATGAATTGTAAATAGATTTATTTTCCTTGTGCAACCCAGAGCTCCGCCTCTCTTCTCGTTATGTTTAACTTATGTGTGCTTGATAGGTGTTTTCTTCCAAATGCTCTGAATACACCGAGGCCATTTTCTTTCTCTTAATTCATTCTTCCCTTTCAGGCAGCTCACAACCCTCCCCCCGCCCATTCTTCACTAAAACAACCTCCTCACACACACCAACCCCCCATTCCCACCCCAACATCCCCAATTACCCCTCAGCTTCCAGCAGCGCTCCACATCCCCTTGCATTGAAATGGGCCAGTTGCTATGGCAACCCCATACAGCAGCATATTATGTGTCAGAATTCAAAAGAGGATCAATTAGTGATGATGTCAGTGCGTCAGGCGAACAACTCAAATCCTTATCACGATTCCCTCAGAGCGGCCAACCTGTGTGTGTGTGTGTGTGTGTGTGTGTGTGTGTGTGTGTGTGTGTGTGTGTGTGTGTGTGTGTGTGTGTGTGTGTGTGTGTGTGTACGTGCTATTTATGAGACATGTAATGATCTGAGAATGGAAAGTAAAGTAGATTTGTTCTTCTCTCCGCTGCTTCGGATGAAAAATGAAGGCAGACTCGAAGTTCCAGAGCATCCACTACACACTGTGTGGGAGGGTTGGATGGGGAATAGAAGCACAATGCAACACACTGACTTTCAGCACAAGGGTTAGATGAAAAAGAGAAATCAGATACATGTCAGAGTTTTGGCAATAGAGAGGATCTTCTTGGGAAAATTGGAAATCGTAAAAAGAAGTTGAATCCTTTGCACTTCTTGACATTTCTCCTTAAGCCAATGTACCAGAAACAAGTGCCTCAAATCAATCAGAGACCTTACTCTGCCTTTTCTCTGACAATTGGATCACACATCCCACCGTCATACTGCAGACCTGCTGCATCTCTGTGCCTCGCTCCTTCCATCTTCCATCAGAAGAACACAAAGCAATGAGAAAGTCAATTTGACCAGAGAGCACTACAAACTATGACCTCTATCATTCAAAGACCAGAGTTGATTTTTTAATTATCTTTTTTTTTATTTCTGTAACATCGATAGTTTAGTGTTTAGTCTATTTTCCCAAAGGATTGAGTGTTCTGCTTGTTTTACATCAATCACAAAGAGCAAGTGAGTAAGATAGAGGGAATATATTTTTGAAAGCCACTCTCCTCCTCCTCCTCCTCCTCCTCCTCCTCCTCCTCCTCCTCCTCCTCCTCCTCCTCCTCCTCCTCCTCCTCTGGTCATGCATCATCCCAACTGGTACTAGTAAAGGATTTGGATTCCCAGAAGGACATATAACCACAATCTGAAGACTAAACAGTGCATTGATTTTGATGAAGATATGTTTGACAATTGAAGTAAAAAGCATGGTCTTATTATAAATAATATATTCATCTGTGATACCTTTCAATAGATTCTCCACATAACTCTGCAGGGATGAAGACCAAGCTTCCCAAATCGCCTCATTTAGGGTTTTAACGTTTATTGCATTGACATGAGAATTTATACAAAAGGGGGCACACACTTTCTAATGAAACAATTTCATGTTGTCTCCTAAAATTGTGCACACAGAAATAGCTGGAAGTATTCTTGGGACAATAAAGAAGAGAACTGGAGAAAGAACTGAATGTCGGTTTGTTTTTTTACCTGAAGTAACCAACATTGTTGATAGCACAATTTCCCCATGTCTTGAAGGCTACATACACATTCATGAAATAACAGCAATCTTGCAGGTTCATTTCATGCATCAAGAGGGTTCAATCAAATGTGTGTGTGTTTTCAATCTGTGCCAGGCAGCAGGCAGTTCATTATATATTTTAAGGCATTATGTACGGATTACATTGCACTGGTTTCTTCTTGGAATATGATGATATTGCACAACAAATTATCACTTTTTTTTCAATGAATTCAGTGCTAAGGAAGAATACGTCTGACTGAGAAGCAACTGGCAGCTATACATAAGGGTGTGCGTTCATGGAGAGTTGACAGAAGAGCTGAAAGGCAAGTATGTTTTTGCTCGTCAGGGCTTTGGCATGAGTTTGATTAGCACGTTATTGTCTGTTCAGTAAATTGTTACAGTTTACTCAATCTGCTGCATTAGAACAATTTCACAACTTTCACAACAACTGTCCCATATGGGCTGCCAGCTCAACCACTGAGCTATCCGGCGACCAAGGGTTTGAACTTTCTTAAGATACATTTTCAAAGTTCTTTACACAACCAATTCTGTCTTTCTTCATCTATAAAACAAAGTGGAACTCCAGAAACTCTTTATGGAGGCAACTTTAGGATGTTTGCCTTTGCAGACCATTTACATTCACAACAACCTATATAACAATACAGGAAAGGGAAAATCTAAAAAGCAAATTAGGGCCTCTCTAATAAGATAATAATAATACATTTTAAGACCCCTTAAGCTCTTCCGAATCCTTCACATAAACATATAGCCTACTATAAACCAATGATTCGCTATGACGCATTATATATATATATACATTTAAGATGTTTTACATGAACACAGAAGCATCACAATTTCTTCGGGGAGTGAATAAAATGATGATGGCTGCTGTCCGTGGTGCTGATCTCTGTTTGAATCTGGTGAACCATAACAGTGACCTCACACACATACACACACACGCGCACACACACCGCCCACACACACACACACACACACACACACACACACACACACACACACACACACATACCATGTATACATCACTTCAGGGGACATTACATTGACTTACATGCATTTCCTGGAGACTTATCCTAACCTTAACCATAACCAACACATGCCTAACCCTAACCCTTACCCTTAACCTTACACTAACCCTAAATCTAACCAAGTCTTCACCCTAAAATTAATGATTCCCCACACGTGACTGTGTAAACAGATTTAGGTCCCCACAAGTATAGTAATGCTAGGCCACACATACGCGCACACACACACGCCCACACACACACACACACACACACACACACACACACACACACACACACACACACACACACACACACACACACACACACACACACACACCCACACACACCCACACACACTGCATGCCCAACACATCACATGCATATTATTTTCTTTGTTGAATCTGGGGTCGCCTGGATTATTTAACATAACCTGCTCGTGTGTTGTTGTGTGTCACTGAGAGAGAGAGAGAGAGAGAGAGAGAGAGAGAGAGAGAGAGAGAGAGAGAGAGAGAGAGAGAGAGATATGAGATAGCATAGAGAGAGATAGCGAGTACTATTCGCTATATAGCTCCTATCTGATCATCATTATCTCCTATCTCTTCTCAGAGAGAGAGAGAGAGATAGTTGAAATGCGCGGTGCATTCTTCTGTGGAGGGCGAAGCGAGCAGCCATTCAGAACAATTGCTCGAATAACAGTGATCATTAAACCCTGACAGCTCACTGGGAGGACATCTCAAATCGTTTACCCATTTCATGAAAAAAGAAACTCGTCGCATTTGGTGGGAACTCCGCCACATTTTGGGTGGAAGTTGTCTAGCCACCGGGGACTCTCTCTTTCGCAGCCCGGCGAGGACTCATTTGTCCCCTGCGGAGTGCGGATCTCTCATCAGCCCCGAGGATCCACAGAGCGGGAGTTGCATTAGGAGAATATCGATGCAATGGTAAGATTTTGACTAAAATGCATGAATAAGAATCGCACTAATTCGATTTGGGCATCACGTTTTTGCACCGAGGTGGATTTAGGGGGGTGTTTGGCAGGAGCATGCCGGGATCTTGCGGCATGTGTCGGCTGGGCTCAGTGAGGAGGGTCCTTCCCTGCAGCGGCTCCTCTGACTGCGCACACTTTCCACAAATACTGCAACAAGAATCGAGCATGAGATTACAGAAATACATTGTATGTGAATATTATACCGAAACAGTTATTTAAAAATGTAATGTAATCCATAATTAATGGGTTTATTAGTTCACATTCAAAGGCTCAACCATTAGGTCTGTTGGGTGGTTACTGAATTATTATTAAGTGTAAGGTAGGACACAGGATTATGATGTTACATTGTGGTATGATGGAGATGTTTCTTCTATGTATGTATGTCATCATACATTGCTGAATCTATTATAACAGCGCTGTCTGGATCCACAAACACAGGGCCTGTAACATATTGGCTTTTGCAGGAATTTCCCATCATAACGCTGACATAGATCTGTATTTAAGGCATATTATTTGTTGGGCTCTTGTGTTACTGAAGATCTATGAGATCAAAGCCTGTGGGTTAAATCTGTGAGTGACCTTGTTATGCATCAGCACTGAATCACAATTGGTGTTTTCTCTTGTCTGACTGTTTTTGGATGGTCTAGAGACTCTAGAGGATTAAATGACAATCAGAGCCATTCTTATCCAGTTCTCTGCTGCTCTGTTTGACAGAGGTGAGCCTCCTCTTAGCGGATCTCACGACTCAACATCTGGTCAAAAAAAGTGTGAAGGTGTGTGTGTGTGTGTGTGTAACAGTACTAATTCCTGCATCTGTTGTAGCAACCCATCTCTGCTAAAGATGAAATGCAAGGCTGAAAAACAAGGTTCATGTTGAGCTATTTGTTTACATTTATGAATGCTCAGCTGCTGCCTCATTCATGAAAGAGTGATGAATGAGAAGCACATCCACCCCCAATTCTGATTCAAGGCCAAACTGGTGCTATAAGTATGTTTTTTATAAAGAAAACAACAGACGCATTTAGATCAATGCTTGCTTTGAACATCTTGTTTAAATATCCTAGCATTATCCAAAAAGACAACACTGTTTGTGTTCTTTTTGTTTAAATGTACTGTTCTGGCTCTGCACATGGGAACAACCACATCATTCTGTTTGGATTTCCCTGACAAACATGTCCACAAAACCTCATTAACATGTTGCTGCTCAAAACATTCGCAGCATAAGTGCAGTATATGAGGGAAGAGCTTTTCTGTCTCTCAGATGTCTGTGATGCTGACATTTAAATGGCCCAATTAGCCTTGTTGTGTTGGCTGGCCTGCGCAGCAAAGGGGGGCGAAAGTAAAGGAAGGAGAGGACATTAGGCGTCGGGCCCAGTCTCAGCACGACAACCTTGTAACACACCCAGTATATCACGCATGAGCCGAGTGTCTCTTATTCACATCAAGGAGATCCTGTAATGGATGCTGATGCAGAAGGCTACACATTATAAGAAGTAATATTCAAAATGAGAGTCTGAACTGTGTTTATTCAGGACATGTGTAAAGATTCACCAGCAACCAGAGTGTCTGAGGTTATTTCAACATTATGTGTTCTCATAGCTGTGAAAAACACCTGAAGCTTGTTTGGGTCGAATTTCTCACATCGTATAGCAAAATGGACTAAAAACAAGAGCTGCTAAATGATTCAAAAACCTCAATATTTCCTTTTGAGATTAAAATATTTTGATGTTGAGTTTTTTTTGCTTACATGCATTCACGTCGCACATTTGCAGTCAAGGCATTATTGTTTGTATGAATACATATTACCCGATTACCCCCTTCTTTATTGCTTAAGTAAGCAACAACTGTCTCATCGCACAGGTAGACTATTGTTATGCATAGACATGTCTGTGTTTCCTGAAACAGAAATACAGGTCACTAAAGGATATTCTGCTGCTGACAGCATATTTGGCATAATGTAAAGTAGTGTTGTGCTCTGGGTCAATTCAATCCACAGTAAGCACTTATTTCTAGGGCTGTGCGATTATGGCAAAAATCATAATCACGATTATTTGGGTCAATAATTGATATCACGATTATTTTGACGATTATTCATTGACCATTTATTGAACTTTAAAACAAATAATATTTTACCAATAAACAAGATCAACAAATATGTTGGAGCGCACTTCCAAAACCATACTAAACATATATTATTAATATGATAAATAAAAATAAATTAGACCAAAATAAATGAAATCAAACATGTTGCAGTGCACTGTCACAACCTACTGAAAACTCCTTAACATATAGCCAACATTTTGGTAAAACATATTCAACATATTCCACTCAGTTAAACGTTGAAGGCTGGCCAACCGTCATGGTCCAGAAGTAACAGGAAATAAATGTTGAACTACAATTTAAGACCAAATAAAAAAATGTAGGCCACCATGGCAAATGCTGGTAGGGCTGCTCATGTCATCTCTTAAAGATTGTTCGCAAGAAACACCAGCCTGTTTACATGGTCTGGTTTCAGAGATGAGCGCAGGCAGGTGACAATATTGCCACCTGTACTGAAGACCCTCAGCCACGCCCCGACACATGGGGTGACGCCGGCCAATCACAAAGCTTTGATGCGTTCAAGTGCATTATTCTGGCACAGGAAGATTATGTTACAGGACATTAACGATAAAACAGAATATTGTTGTTCTATTTTTAGACACATCTCGCGATCGACTGGTTGGGCACCCCTGGGCTAGACCATAGGTCTGTTGTGGTAGCAAAGTAGTCAGCTGAAGCCACATCTCTCTCAACTTCCCCACGGCATTTGTCATATAGCGCAGGCAGCGCAGACCTGCTGAAATAATACCGAGACGGCATCGCGTAACGCTTGTCCAACGTGTTGACAAGTTGCTTAAAGCCCTGGTTGCTAACAGTGCTAACTGGGCACATATCTTTAGCGATGTGAAATGTAATGGCACCTGTAATATCTCTGTGTCTCTGCGAGCTCGTCGCGTAGGCCGTTGCTCTGTACAATGCGTCCAGAATCGATGACGGTGATGATGTGGTGGATGAAGTCGAGCGGGCATCTGCTTTTTGTTGTATTACTGCCCGGTCGTATTGCACTTTGTGGTTGTATTTCAGTTGATTAAAGAGATTGGTTGTGTTAGCGTGTGGTGCCAACACAACCTGGTAACAAATCCTGCACTGTACTTTGTTTTGCTCCACGTCGGACTCCTGAAAGCCAAAGTACTTCCAAATAGTGGAAATAGTTGTACCCTTCTTTTTAACGAGTTGCTGCTCTTGATCTGACATCTTCGCTCGCGCTGAACACTCACAACACATGTCACTCCCACGTGGCCGAGTGGGCTTTTAGGGAGGGGCGAAAGCGCACCCAGCAAAATAATCGTATTTTGTCAATTATGCTGTTTTCATAATCGTCGCAAACCATAATCGTAATCGCGATTAAAATACGATTAATTGCACAGCCCTACTTATTTCTATCAAATCAGGTAAAGTCATTGTATGGTAATGATGGGATGTAACTGGTATAGGGGACATTCAAATGGAACCGAGCCCTCCTTAATGGTAAAAATCACACTTGTGCTTTTGTAAGTCGAAATGTGTGCAGTAAAACAGGTTTTAGCTCCATGAAATCTCAATAATAAACGTTATTAACTGCGACAGAATTGCATTGCTGCTACGAGTCACCATGTGCATTGGAACTGCATTGAAACCAGTGTTAGAAAAATAAGGCTTTATAACTGTAAGATAAAAGTAACTAGTAACTTGTATGTTTCTCAGGAGTACCGTTAAAGACCAAGCTCACCATTTAAACCTGCGCCGTTCTCTTTTATCGCCTGCTTGACCATACATGTTGTCACAGTTAAATTGATACTCGGAGAAACAATGTGGAAATCGACAGAATAGTGGCCTTGTGTAACAGTAATGTGCTGTTACGGAGGAAAAGCACATACATTTTCAATTGAGTGTCTCTGACTAAATGTTAAAACTAAATCACATATTTTTGCCTATTGCATTGCACGTCCTGTAGAGAGTGATTTAAAGCACACTTGATCTTTGACTTGTCCAGCAGTCTGGATCCTCGGCAGGCAGTCGGCTCTAAAGAGATCATTCGGTCAGTTGGTGCTGGTGTTTGGCAGCATGGTGCAGCCATGCGGGAGACGATGATGTCTCGCTGCTCACTGGGTCATGTTGGGAATTAGAGCAGGCATGGGACTAAGAGTGAGGCATCTTCAGCTAAACAACTCTGTCACAACGCCCTGCTTCTGCTCCTTTTCTGTGTCAAACCTGCTCTGCATGTGAGACAAGCTTCTCTGTCCCAGGTTGCACTGCAATAGTTAGCTGCAGAGATCGAGGACATTTAAATCAAATCAAGTTTTATTTATATAGCACATTTATAAACCATTTTTGGTCGAGCCAAAGTGCTGTACATATAATAAAATTTGCCTACAGTAGAGACACTTTACAGCAAATACAACGGCACAGATT